>NW_025750092.1:0-20895 GCF_021184085.1 Oncorhynchus gorbuscha | reverse complement strand
AAGAGGACCCAAAGCGACTTGGCGAAAACAGAGTCTTTAATCCAGTAAAGTAAATACAATCAAAAAACACAACTTTCACTCGAAATGACGAGGACAAACTGGAGACTCGATCTTGAACAGCAGGTGAACAGCAGGTTGCCTCGGGAAGGCACTTGAACCAAACAGACTCAGATACCTGCTCACCACGCAGCATCTGAGGAAAACACGACACGACAGGGCGATACACAAACACAGCACGGTGAATTCTAGACAAGGAACCGACAGGGCAGAAACGAATAACAAGGAGAGAAATAGGGACTCTAATCAGGGAAAAGGATCGGGAACAGGTGTGGGAAGACTAAATGATTGATTAGGGGAATAGGAACAGCTGGGAGCAGGAACGGAACGATAGAGAGAAGAGAGAGCGGGAGAGTGAGAGAGGGAGGGGAGAGAGAGGGATAGAAAGAGGGAAAGAACCTAATAAGACCAGCAGAGGGAAACGAATAGAAGGAGAAGAACAGGGACAAGGCATGATAATCAATGACAAAACATGACAGTACCCCCCACTCACCGAGCGCCTCCTGGCGCACTCGAGGAGGAATCCTGGCGGCAACGGAGGAAATCATCAATGAGTGAACGGTCCAGCACGTCCCGAGACGGAACCCAACTCCTCTCCTCAGGACCGTAACCCTCCCAATCCACTAAGTATTGGTGACCCCGTCCCCGAGAACGCATGTCCATGATCTTATGTACCTTGTAAATAGGTGCGCTCTCGACAAGGACGGGAGGGGGAGGGAAGACGAACGGGAGTGCGAAGAAAGGGCTTGACACAGGAGACATGGAAGACAGGATGGACGCGACGAAGATGTCGCGGAAGAAGCAGTCGCACAGCGACAGGATTGACGACCTGGGAGACACGGAACGGACCAATGAACCGCGGAGTCAACTTACGAGAAGCTGTCGTAAGAGGAAGGTTGCGAGTGGAAAGCCACACTCTCTGGCCGCAACAATACCTTGGACTCTTAATCCTGCGTTTATTGGCGGCTCTCACAGTCTGTGCCCTGTAACGGCAAAGTGCAGACCTCACCCTCCTCCAGGTGCGCTCACAACGTTGGACAAACGCTTGAGCGGAGGGAACGCTGGACTCGGCAAGCTGGGATGAGAACAGAGGAGGCTGGTAACCCAGACTACTCTGAAACGGAGATAACCCGGTAGCAGACGAAGGAAGCGAATTGTGAGCGTATTCTGCCCAGGGAGCTGTTCTGCCCAAGACGCAGGGTTTCTGAAAGAAAGGCTGCGTAGTATGCGACCAATCGTCTGATTGGCCCTCTCTGCTTGACCGTTAGACTGGGGATGAAACCCGGAAGAGAGACTGACGGACGCACCAATCAAACGACAGAACTCCCTCCAAAACTGTGACGTGAATTGCGGGCCTCTGTCTGAAACGGCGTCTAACGGGAGGCCATGAATTCTGAATACATTCTCGATAATGATTTGTGCCGTCTCCTTAGCGGAAGGAAGTTTAGCGAGGGAATGAAATGTGCCGCCTTAGAGAACCTATCGACAACCGTAAGAATCACAGTCTTCCCCGCAGACAAAGGCAGACCGGTAATGAAGTCTAGGGCGATGTGAGACCATGGTCGAGAAGGAATGGGGAGCGGTCTGAGACGACCGGCAGGAGGAGAGTTACCCGACTTAGTCTGCGCGCAGTCCGAACAAGCAGCCACGAAGCGAGCGCGTGTCACGCTCCTGAGTCGGCCACCAAAAGCGCTAATGCTGTTAATAGAGACGCAAGAGTGCTCGAACACCGGGGATGACCAGAGCTAACTTGGCAGAGTGAACCCACTGAAGAACAGCCAGACGAGTGGAACAGAAATGAAAAGGAGTAAGACAGAGACAAGGCTGGCACGCAGTGTGCGTGAGTGCTTGCTTAACCTGTCTTTCAATTCCCCAGACTGTTAACCCGACAACACGCCCATAAGGAAGAATCCCCCCGGATCAGCAGAAGCCACAGAAGAACTAAACAGACGGGATAAGGCATCAGGCTTGGTGTGTTTTCCCAGCATCCGATCAGTAAGAAAATCACAAACTCGAAACGAGCGAAAAGCTCAACGCCCAACGAGCTTGATGGGCATTAAGTCGTTTGGCAGAAGCGGATGTACTCAAGGTTCTTATGGTCTGTCCAAAAGCGACAAAGGAACGATCGCCTCAACCACTGTCGCCATTCGCCTAGGGCTAGCGGATGGCGAGCAGTTCTGATTTACCCACATCATAGTTGCGCTCAGATGGCGACAGGCTATGAGAAAAATAAGCGCAAGGATGAACCTTATCGTCAGACTGGAAGCGCTGGGATAGAATGGCTCCCACGCCTACCTCTCTGAAGCGTCAACCTCGACAATGAATTGTCTAGTGACGTCAGGAGAACGAGGATAGGAGCGGACGTAAAAACGTTGCTTTAGAAGATCAAAAAGCTCCTGGGCGGAACCGACCACCAAAACACGTCTTGACAAGAAGTAAGAGCTGTGAGAGGGCAGCAACTTGACCTAAATTACGAATGAAACAAAGAAACAGCGAAACCTAAAAAGCGCTGCAACTCGACACGTGACCTTGGAACGGGCCAATCACTGACAGCTTGGACCTTAGAAATGGAATCATCCGAATGCCTTCAGCGGAACCGGAACCGAGAAAAGTAGCAGGAGACATGAAAAGAGCACTTCTCAGCCTTTGCGTAGAGACAATTCTCTAAAAGGCGCTGTAGAACACGTCGAACGTTGCTGAACATGAATCTCGAGTGACGAGAAAAAATCAGGATATCGTCAAGATAGACAAAACAAAGATGTTCAGCATGTCTCTCAGAACATCATTAACTAGACTCCTGTGAAACAGCTGGCGCATTGGCTAGACCCGAACGGCAGAACCCGGTACTCAAAATGCCCTAGCGGAGTGTTAAACGCCGTTTCCACTCGTCCCCCTCTCTGATGCGCACGAGATGGTAAGCGTTACGAAGGTCCAACTTAGTAAAGCACCTGGCTCCCTGCAGAATCTCGAAGGCTGATGACATAAGGGGAGCGGATAACGTTGAACCGTTATGTCATTCAGCCCTCGATAATCCACGCAGGGCGCAGAGTGCCGTCCTTCTTCTTAACAAAAAAAGAACCCCGCCGGCCGGAGAGGAAGAAGGCACTATGGTACGGCATAGAAACACAGACAAATAGTCTCCAGAATAACTTACGTTCGGGAGCCGACAGAGAGTATAGTCTACCCCGAGGAGGAGTGGTCCCCGGAAGGAGATCAATACTACAATCATACGACCGGTGAGGAGGAAGGGGGTGGCTCGGGACCGACTGAAGACCGTGCGCAGATCATGATATTCCTCCGGCACTCCTGTCAAATCGCCAGGTTCCTCCTGAGAAGTAGGGACAGAAGAAACGGGAGGGATGGCAGACATTAAACACTTCACATGACAAGAAACGTTTTCCAGGATAGGATAGAATTACTAGACCAATTAGAATAGAAGGATTATGACATACTAGCCAGGGGATGACCCAAACAACAGGTGTAAACGGCAGAACTTGAAAATCAAAAAAGAAATAGCCCCTGTGGTTACCAGATACTGTGAGGGTTAAAGGTAATGTCTCAAATCTGATACTGGGAAGATGACTACCATCTAAGGCGAACATGGGCGTAGGCTTCTCTAACTCTCTGAAAGGAATGTCATGTTCCGAACCCATGCTTCGTCCATGAAACAACCCTCAGCCCCAGAGTCTATCAAGGCAAACTACATGTAGCACCCGAACCGGTCAGCGTAGATGGACCGACAAAGTAGTACAGGATCTTGATGGAGAGACTTGAGAAGTTGCGCTCACCTGTAGCCTCCGCTTACAGATGAGCTCTGGCTTTACTGGACATGAATTAACAAAATGTCCAGCAACTCCGCAATAGAGGCACAGGCGGTTGGTGATCCTCCGTTCCCTCTCCTTAGTCGAGATGGGAATCCTCCCAGCTGCATGGGCTCAGTCTCTGAGCCAGAGGGGGAGATGGTTGTGATGCGGAGCAGGGAAACACCGTTGATGCGAGCTCTCTTCCACGAGCCCGGTGACGAAGATCTACCCGTCGTTCTATGCGGATGGCGAGAGCAATCAAAGAGTCCACATCTGAAGGAACCTCCCGGGAGAGAATCTCATCCTTAACCACTGCGTGGAGTCCTCCAGAAAACGAGCGAGCAGCGCCGGCTCGTTCCACTCACTAGAGGCAGCAAGAGTGCGAAACTCAATAGAATAATCCGTTATGGACCGTTCACCTTGGCATAAGGAAGCCAGGGCCCTAGAAGCCTCCCTACCAAAAAACTGAACGGTCAAAAACCCGAATCATCTCCTCTTTAAAGTTCTGGAACTTGTTAGAGCAATCAGCCCTTGCCTCCCAGATAGCTGTGCCCCATTCTCGAGCCCGGCCAGTAAGGAGTGAAATGACGTAAGCAACCCGAGCTCTCTCTCAGAGTATGTGTTGGGTTGGAGAGAGAACACAATCTCACACTGCGTGAGAAAGGAGCGGCACTCAGTGGGCTGCCCGGAGTAGCAAGGTGGGTTATTAACCCTAGGTTCTGGAGGCTCGGCAGGCCAGGAAGTAACAGGTGGCACGAGACGAAGACTCTGGAACTGTCCAGAGAGGTCGGAAACCTGAGCGGCCAGGTTCTCCACGGCATGGCGAGCAGCAGACAATTCCTGCTCGTGTCTGCCGAGCATGGCTCCTTGGATCTCGACGGCAGTGTAACGAGCGTCTGAAGTCGCTGGGTCCATTCCTTGGTCGGTTCCTTCTGTCATGCAGGTGAAAGAGGACCCAAAAGCGACTTGGCGAAAACAGAGTCTTTAATCCAGTAAAGTAAATACAATCAAAAATCACAACTTTCACTCGAAATGACGAGGACAAACTGGAGACTCGATCTTGAACAGCAGGTGAACAGCAGGTTGCCTCGGGAAGGCACTTGAACCAAACAGACTCAGATACCTGCTCACCACGCAGCATCTGAGGAAAACACGACACGACAGGGCGATACACAAACACAGCACGGTGAATTCTAGACAAGGAACCGACAGGGCAGAAACGAATAACAAGGAGAGAAATAGGGACTCTAATCAGGGAAAAGGATCGGAACAGGTGTGGGAAGACTAAATGATTGATTAGGGGAATAGGAACAGCTGGGAACAGGAACGGAAACGATAGAGAGAAGAGAGAGCGGGAGAGTGAGAGAGGGAGGGGAGAGAGAGGATAGAAAGAGGGAAAGAACCTAATAAGACCAGCAGAGGGAAACGAATAGAAGGAGAAGAACAGGGACAAGGCATGATAATCAATGACAAAACATGACACATTAGTATGGTATGGTAGAAGACACAGCAGCAAGGTCATTGATATAGATTAGTATGGTATGGTAGAAGACACAGCAGCAAGGTCATTGATATAGATTAGTATGGTATGGTAGAAGACACAGCAGCAAGGTCATTGATATAGATGAGTATGGTATGGTAGAAGACACAGCAGCAAGGTCATTGATATAGATGAGTATGGTATGGTAGAAGACACAGCAGCAAGGTCATTGATATAGATTAGTATGGTATGGTAGAAGACATAGCAGCAAGGTCATTGATATAGATTAGTATGGTATGGTAGAAGACATAGCAGCAAGGTCATTGATATAGATTAGTATGGTATGGTAGAAGACATAGCAGCAAGGTCATTGATATAGATTAGTATGGTATGGTAGAAGACATAGCAGCAAGGTCATTGATATAGATTAGTATGGTATGGTAGAAGACATAGAAGCAAGGTCATTGATATAGATTAGTATGGTATGGTAGAAGACACAGCAGCAAGGTCATTGATATAGATTAGTATGGTATGGTAGAAGACATAGCAGCAAGGTGATTGATATAGATTAGTATGGTATGGTAGAAGACACAGCAGCAAGGTCATTGATATAGATTAGTATGGTATGGTAGAAGACACAGCAGCAAGGTGATTGATATAGATTAGTATGGTATGGTAGAAGACATAGAAGCAAGGTGATTGATATAGATTAGTATGGTATGGTAGAAGACACAGCAGTATGGTCATTGATATAGATTAGTATGGTAGAAGACACAGCAGGATGGTCATTGATATAGATTAGTATGGTAGAAGACACAGCAGCAAGGTCATTCATATAGATTAGTATGGTAGAAGACACAGCAGTATGGTCATTGATATAGATTAGTATGGTATGGTAGAAGACACAGCAGCAAGGTCATTGATATAGATTAGTATGGTATGGTAGAAGACATAGCAGCAAGGTGATTGATATAGAGACATAGCAGCAAGGTCATTGATATAGATTAGTATGGTATGGTAGAAGACATAGCAGCAAGGTCATTGATATAGATTAGTATGGGACGGTAGAAGACACAGCAGCAAGGTCATTGATATAGATTAGTATGGTATGGTATGGTAGAAGACATAGCAGCAAGGTCATTGATATAGATTAGTATGGTATGGTAGAAGACATAGCAGCAAGGTGATTGATATAGATTAGTATGGTATGGTAGAAGACACAACAGTATGGTCATTGATATAGATTAGTATGGTAGAAGACACAGCAGGATGGTCATTGATATAGATTAGTATGGTAGAAGACATGAAGCAAGGTCATTCATATAGATTAGTATGGCAGAAGACACAGCAGGATGGTCATTGATATAGATTAGTATGGTATGGTAGAAGACACAGCAGCAAGGTCATTGATATAGATTAGTATGGTATGGTAGAAATACACAGCAAGGTGATTGATATGGTCAAGGTCATTGATATAGATTAGTATGGTATGGTAGAAGACACTGCAGCAAGGTCATTGATATAGATTAGTATGGGACGACCTAGAAGACATAGCAGCAAGGTCATTGATATAGATTAGTTTGGTAGAAGACATAGCAGCAAGGTCATTGATATAGATTAGTATGGTATGGTAGAAGACATAGCAGCAAGGTCATTGATATAGATTAGTATGGTATGGTAGAAGACATAGCAGCAAGGTCATTGATATAGATTAGTATGGTATGGTAGAAGACATAGAAGCAAGGTCATTGATATAGATTAGTATGGTATGGTAGAAGACACAGCAGCAAGGTCATTGATATAGATTAGTATGGTATGGTAGAAGACATAGCAGCAAGGTGATTGATATAGATTAGTATGGTATGGTAGAAGACACAGCAGCAAGGTCATTGATATAGATTAGTATGGTATGGTAGAAGACACAGCAGCAAGGTGATTGATATAGATTAGTATGGTATGGTAGAAGACATAGAAGCAAGTTGATTGATATAGATTAGTATGGTATGGTAGAAGACACAGCAGTATGGTCATTGATATACATTAGTATGGTATGGTAGAAGACACAGCAGCAAGGTCATTGATATAGATTAGTATGGTATGGTAGAAGACACAGCAGCAAGGTCATTGATATAGATTAGTATAGTATGGTAGAAGACTTAGCAGCAAGGTCATTGATATAGATGAGTATGGTATGGTAGAAGACACAGCAGCAAGGTCATTGATATAGATGAGTATGGTATGGTAGAAGACACAGCAGCAAGGTCATTGATATAGATTAGTATGGTATGGTAGAAGACATAGCAGCAAGGTCATTGATATAGATTAGTATGGTATGGTAGAAGACATAGCAGCAAGGTCATTGATATAGATTAGTATGGGACGGTAGAAGACACAGCAGCAAGGTCATTGATATAGATTAGTTTGGTAGAAGACATAGCAGCAAGGTCATTGATATAGATTAGTATGGTATGGTAGAAGACATAGAAGCAAGGTCATTGATATAGATTAGTATGGGACGGTAGAAGACACAGCAGCAAGGTCATTGATATAGATTAGTTTGGTAGAAGACATAGAAGCAAGGTGATTGATATAGATTAGTATGGTATGGTAGAAGACACAGCAACAGGTCATTGATATAGATTAGTATGGTATGGTAGAAGACATAGCAGCAAGGTCATTGATATAGATTAGTATGGTATGGTAGAAGACATAGCAGCAAGGTCATTGATATAGATTAGTATGGTATGGTAGAAGACTTGCAGCAAGGTCATTTATATAGATTAGTATGGTATGGTAAAGACACAGCAGCAAGGTCATTGATATAGATTAGTATGGTATGGTAGAAGACATAGCAGCAAGGTCATTGATAGATGAGTATGGTATGGTAGAAGACACAGCAGTATGGTCATTGATATACATTAGTATGGTATGGTAGAACACAGCAACAAGGTCATTTATATAGGATTTAGTATGGTATGGTAGAAGACACAGCAGCATGCAGGTCATTGATATAGATTAGTATGGTATGGTAGAAGACTTAGCAGCAAGGTCATTGATATAGATTAGTATGGTGTGGTAGAAGACACGCTTGCTCAAGGTCATTGATATATGAGTATGGTATGGTAGAAGACACAGCAGCAAACATTGATATTATGGATTTATGGTATGGTAGAAGACATAGAAGCAAGGTCATTGATGATAGATTAGTATGGTATGGTAGAAGACATAGCAGCAAGGTCATTGATATAGATTGGTATGGGACGGTAGAGACACAGCAGCAAAGGTCATTGATATAGATTAGTTTGGTAGAAGACATAGCAGCAAGGTCATTGATATATAGATTAGTATGGTATGGTGGTAGAAGACAGAGCAAGGTCATTGATATAGATTAGTATGGTATGGTAGAAGACACAGCAAAGTAGGTCATTGATATAGATTATATGGTATGGTAAAGACATAGCAGCAAAGGTGATTGAAATAGATTAGTATGGTATGGCAGAAGACAGCAGCAGGTCATTGATATAGATTAGTATGGTATGGTAGAATACAAAGCAGCAAGGTGATTGATATATTAGTATGGTATGGTAGAAGACATCATTGAATAGATGAGTATGGTATGGTGATTGATTAGTATTGTATGGTAGAAGACTATAGTAGGGTCATTGTATGGTATGGTAGAAGACACAGCAGTATGGATATAGATGATATAGAAATATCAATAGCAGCAAGGTCATTGATATAGATTAGTATGGTATGGTAGAAGACACAGCAGCAAGGTCATTGATATAGATTAGTATGGTATGGCAAGAAGACATAGCAGCAAGGTCACATATACAGATTAGTATGATGGTAGAAGACATAGCAGCAGCATAGATTGGGTATGGTATGGTAGAAGACACAGGTCATTGATACAGAATAGTATGGTGGGCAGAAACAAGGTCATTGATATAGAATAGTATGGTAGAAGACACAGATTAGCAAGGTCATTGATATAGAATAGTATGGTAGAAGACACAGCAGCAAGGTCATTGATATAGATTAGTATGGTATGGTCACGATTACAGAAGACAAGCAGAAGGTCATTGATATAGATTAGTATGGTATGGTAGAAGACATAGCAGCAAGGTCATTGATTAGATTAGTATGGCATGGTAGAAGACCAGCAGCAAGGTCATTGATATAGATTAGTATGGTATGGTAGAAGACACAGCAGCAAGGTCATTGATATACATGGTAGAAGACACAGCAGTATGGTCAGATATAGATTAGCATGGCAGAAGACACAGAATGGTCATTGATATAGATTAGTATGTATGGTAGAAGACACAGAGCAAGGTCAGATATAGATTAGTATGGTAGAAGACACAGCAGGGGTCACTGATATAGATTAGTATGGCATGGTCATTGATATAGTTAATGCTGAAGAACAGCAGTATGGTCATTGATATAGATTAGTATGGTTGAAGCAGAACAAGGTCATTGATATAGATTAGTATGGTATGGTAGAAGACATAGCAGCAAAGGTCATTGATATAATTAGCATGTATGGTAGAAGACACAGCAGCAAGGTCATTGATATAGATTAGTATGGCATGGTAGAAGACACAGCAGCATGGTCATTGATATAGATTAGTATGGTAGAAGACACAGCAGCAAGGTCATCGATATAGAATAGTATGGTACAAGACACAGCAACAAGGTCATTGATATATTAGTAGTTGCATGGTCAGATATAGACAGTAGTGGAAGACAAGCATGGTCATTGATATAGAATAGTATGGTAGAAGACAGCAGCAAGGTCATTGATATAGAATATAGTATGGTAGAAGACACAGGATAAGGTCATTGATATAGAATAGTATGGCAGAAGACAAAGCAGCAAAGGTCATTGATATAGATTAGCATGGCAGAAACAGCAGCAAGGTCATTGATATAGATTAGTATGGCATGGTAGAAGACAAAGCAAGCGCAAGGTCATTGATATAGATGAGCATGGTATGGTAGAAGACACAGCAGCAAGGTCATTGATATAGATTAGTATGGTAGGTAGAAGACACAGCAGCAAGGTCATTGATATAGATTAGTATGGTATGGCAGAAATACACTAGCAGCAAGGTCATTGATATAGATTAGTATGGTAGAAGACACAGCAGGCATGGTCATTGATATAGATTAGTATGGCATGGCAGAAGACATAGCAGCAAGGTCATTGATATAGATTAGTATGGTATGGTAGAAGACACAGCAGCAAGGTCATTGATATAGATTAGTATGGCAGACACAGCAGCAAGGTCATTGATATAGATTAGTATGGTATGGTAGAAGACAACAGATCAGATATAGATTAGTATGGTATGGCAGAACATCACTGTTGCTGGGGGTCACTGATATAGATTAGTATGGCATGGCAGAAGACATAGCAGCAAGGTCATTGATACAGATTAGTGTGGTATGGCAGAACATCACAGCAGCAAGGGTCATTGATATAGATCAGCATGGCATGGCAGAACATCAGTTAACAAAGGTCACCAGATATAGATTAGCATGGCATGGCAGAAGATCAATAAGCAACAGGTCACTGATATAGAATAGCATGGTAGAAACATATCACTGATATAGACTAGCATGGCATGGCAGAAACAGATACAGATTAGTATGGCATGGCAGAACATCAATGTTGTTAAAGGTCATTGATATAGATTAGCATGGGCATGGTAGAACATCAGTGCAAGCTCACTGATACAGAAGCATAGCATGGCAGAAATATCACTGCTGCATGGCCATTGATACAGATCATATAGCATGGCAGAAATATCACTGCTAAGCATGGTCATTGATACAGACTAGTATGGCATGAAGACACAGCAGCAAGGTCATTGATATAGATTTAGAATAGTATGGCAGAAATACACAGTAGCAAGGTCATTGATATAGATTAGCATGGCATGAAATATCAATGTTAGCAAGGTCATTGATATAGATTAGCATGGGTAGAAATATCAGCAGCAAGGTCATTGATATAGATTAGCATGGTATGGCAGAAGACACAGTAGCAGTGGGTCATTGATATAGATTAGTATGGCATGGCAGAAGACACAGCAGCAAGGTCATTGATATAGATTAGTATGGAATGGCAGAAACAATAATGAGCAAGGTCATTGATACAGATTAGTATGGCATGGCCAATGTCATCAGCAGCATGGTCACTGATACAGACTAGTATGGCATGGCAGAAATATCATGTTGTTAAAGGTCACTGATATAGATTAGTATGGCATGGTAGAAGATATGAGCTGCCAAGGCACTGATATAGATTAGCATGGCATGGCAGAAATATCAACAGCAGCAAAGGTCACAGATATAGATTAGCAGATTGATAGAACATGGTACTGTGGCAGCAGATATAGATTAGCATGGCATGGCAGAACATCAATGCTGTTGCGTCACTGATACAGACTAGCATGGCATGGCAGAACATCAATGTTGCGCTGGGTCACTGATACAGACTAGCATGGCATGGCAGAACATCACTTGTTGCTGCATGGTCATTGATACAGATTAGCATGGCATGGCAGAAGACACAGTTAGCTGGGCCACTGATTACAGATTAGTATGGCATGGCAGAACATCATTGAAGCCGCAAGGTCACTGATATAGATCAGCATGGTATGGCAGAAGACACAGCTGCAAAGGTCACTGATACAGATTAGTATGGCATGGCAGAACATCATAGCAGCAAAGGTCATTGATTACAGATTAGCATGGCATGGCAGAAACAAAAAGCAGCAAGGTCATCGATACAGATTAGCATAGCATGGCAGAAGACATGATTACAAAGGTCACTGATACAGACATATGGCATGGCAGAACATCACCTGTTAGCAAGGTCACTGATACAGATCAGCATGGCATGGCAGAAGACATCAGCAGCAAAGGTCACTGATTACAGATTAGCATGGCATGGCAGAACATCAATGCAGCAAAGGTCACTGATTACAGATTAGCATGGCATGGCAGAAAAACAGCAGCAAGGTCACTGATACAGATGGGGATGGCAGAACATCACAAAGCAAAGGTCACTGATACAGATTAGTAGGCATGGCAGAAATATCAATGCAGCAAGGTCATTGATATGATTAGCAGGTATGGTAGAAGACATAGCAGCAAGGCAGATATAGATTAGTATGGTATGGCAGAAGACACTGCAGCAAGGTCATGATACAGATTAGCATGGCATGGCAGAACACACAGCAGCAAGGTCATATACAGATTAGTATGGCAGAGAAACATTAAGCTGCAGGGTCATTGATATAGATTAGTATGGCATGGCAGAAATATCACTGTAGTGGTCATTGATATAGATTAGCATGGCATGGCAGAAATATCACAGTTGCAAAGGTCATTGATACAGACTAGCATGGCATGGCAGAACATCACAGCTGCGCTGGTCACTGATATAGATTAGCATGGTATGGCAGAAGACACAGCAGCAAGGTGATTGATACAGATTAGCATGGCATGGCAGAAATATCAATGTTGCCAAGGTCATTGATTACAGATTAGCATGGTATGGCAGAAGACAGTTAAGGTCATTGATATAGATTAGCATGGCATGGCAGAAATACAGCAGCAAGGTCATTGATATAGATTAGCATGGCATGGCAGAACATATCAGCAAGGTCATTGATATAGATTAGCATGGTATGGCAGAAGACAATAGCAGCAAGGTCATTGATATAGATTAGTATGGTATGGTAGAAGACATAGCAGCAAGGTCATTGATATAGATTAGTATGGTATGGCAGAAATATCAAGCTAAGCGTCATTGATATAGATGAGCATGGTATGGCAGAAATATCAATCAGCAGCAAAGGTCATTGATACAGATAGCATGGCATGGCAGAACATCAGCAGCAGGTCACTGATACAGACTAGCATGGCATGGCAGAAGACATCAATGTTAAGTCACTGATTACAGATTAGCATGGCATGGCAGAACATCACAGGTCATTGATACAGATTAGTATGGTATGGTAGAAGACATCAGCAGCAAGGTCACTGATATAGATTAGCATGGTATGGCAGAAGACACTAGCAGCAAGGTCACTGATATAGATTAGCATGGCAGGCAGAAGATCACTGCAGCAAGGTCACTGATATAGATTAGCATGGCATGGCAGAACATCAATACAGCATGGTCACTGATTACAGATTAGCATGGTATGGCAGAAACATCACAAGCAACAACTGATTACAGATTAGCATGGCATGGCAGAACACACAGCAGCAAGGTCACTGATACAGATTAGCATGGCATGGCAGAACATCACAGTTGCCAAGGTCACTGATTACAGATCAGCATGGCATGGCAGAAACATCAGCAGCATGGTCACTGATTACAGATTAGCATGGCATGGCAGAACATCAGCAAGCAAGGTCACTGATTACAGATAGCATGGCATGGCAGAACATCACGTTGCCGCCAGGTCACTGATACAGATGAGCATAGGCATGGCAGAACATCACAAGCAGCAAGGTCATTGATACAGATTAGCATGGCATGGCAGAACATCAATACAGCAGGGTCACTGATACAGACTAGCATGGCAGAACATCAATGTTGCAGCAGGGTCACTGATACAGATTAGCATGGCAGAACATCACTGTTGCAAGGTCAACTGATACAGATTAGCATGGCATGGCAGAAATATCACTTGTTAGGGTCACTGATATGATTAGCATGGCAGGCAGAAGACACACTGTGCAAGGTCATGATACAGATTAGCATGGTATGGCAGAAATACACAGTTGCATGGTCACTGATACAGATTAGCATGGCATGGCAGAAATCATTGTTGCAGCAAGGTCACTGATACAGATTAGCATGGCATGGCAGAAACATCATTGCAAAGGTCATTGATACAGATTAGCATGGCAGAACATCAGCAGCAAGGTCACCGATATAGATTATAGGTATGGCAGAAGACATAGCAGCAAGGTCATTGATATAGATTAGTATGGCAGAAGAAATCACAGCAGCAAGGTCACTGATACAGATTAGCATGGCATGGCAGAAGATCACAGCAGCAAGGTCATTGATACAGACTGATGGCAGAACATCACTGGTCACTGGCAGATAGATGGCATGGCAGAAATAGAACAGTTGCTGTCATCACTGATACAGATTAGCATGGCATGGCAGAAATATCAAGCAAAGGTCACATTGATACAGATCATGGCATGGCAGAACATCAATGTTGCAAGGTCACTGATTACAGATTAGCATGGCATGGCAGAACATCAATGTTGCGGGTCACGATTACAGATCATGGCATGGCAGAACATTGACATAGCAGCATGGTCACTGATACAGATTAGTATGGCAGGCAGAAACATCAATAAGCAGCAAGGTCACTGATACAGATTAGCATGGCAGAAATATCAATGTTAGCAAGGTCATTGATATAGATTAGTATGGCAGAAGACATAGCAGCAAGGTCACTGATATAGATTAGCATGGCATGGTAGAAATAAACAAGTTGCAGGTCATTGATATAGATTAGCATGGCATGGCAGAAGACATCAGTTGCAAGGTCACTGATACAGATTAGCATGGCATGGCAGAAATATCAGCAGCAGCAAAGGTCACTGATACAGATTAGCATGGCATGGCAGAAGACACAGCAGCAAAGGTCACTGATATAGATTAGCATGGCATGGCAGAAGACAATGCAGCAAGGTCACTGATACAGATTAGCATGGCATGGCAGAACATCAGCAGTTGTGAGGTCACTGATACAGATTAGTATGGCATGGCAGAAATATCAATGTTAAGCAAGGTCATGATATAGATTAGCATGGTATGGCAGAACATCACTGCAGCAAGGTCATTGATATAGATTAGCATGGCATGGCAGAAGACACAGCAGCAAGGTCACTGATTACAGATTAGCATGGCATGGCAGAAGACACAGCAGCAAGGTCACTGATATAGATGAGTATGGCAGGCAGAACATCACAGTTGCCAAAGGTCACTGATTACAGATCTAGCATGGTATGGCAGAACATCAGCAGCAAGGTCATTGATATAGATTAGTATGGTATGGCAGAAGATATCAGCAGCAAGGTCACTGATATAGATGAGCATGGTATGGCAGAACATCACAGCATGGGTCACTGATACAGATGAGCATGGCATGGCAGAAACATCACTGTTGCAAGGTCACTGATACAGATAGCATGGCATGGCAGAAGATCATGGCAGATACAGATTAGCATGGCAGAAATAAAGCAAGGTCACTGATACAGATTAGCATGGCATGGCAGAAATCATCACTGTTGCAAGGTCACTGATATAGATTAGCATGGCATGGCAGAACATCACTGTTGCTAAAGGTCATTGATACAGATTATGGCATGGCAGAAATATCAAGCAAGGTCACTGATACAGATTAGCATGGCATGGCAGAAATATCAATGTTGCGCAAGGGTCACTGATTACAGATTAGCATGGCATGGCAGAACATCATCAAGCTGCGTAAGGTCACTGATACAGATTAGCATGGCATGGCAGAAGACACAGCAGCAAGGTCATTGATATAGATGAGCATGGTATGGCAGAAGATCACAGCAGCAAAGGTCACTGATACAGATTAGCATGGAAGACAGCAGCATGGCAGAAAGATCAGCATGGTAGAAGAAACAGCAAGGTCATTGATATACAGATTAGTATGGCATGGCAGAACATCAGCAGCAAGGTCATTGATATAGATTAGCATGGCATGGCAGAAACATAGCAGCAAGGTCACTGATACAGATTAGTATGGCATGGCAGAAGACATAGCAGCAAGGTCATTGATATAGATTAGCATGGCATGGCAGAAGACATCAGCAAGGGTCATTGATATAGATTAGCATGGCATGGCAGAAACATCAGCAGCAAAGGTCATTGATACAGATTAGCATGGCATGGCAGAAGATCAACAGCAGCAAGGGTCATTGATACAGATTAGCATGGCATGGCAGAAACATCAGCAGCAAGGTCATTGATACAGATTAGCATGGTATGGCAGAACATCAGCAAAGGTCAACTGATTACAGATTAGCATGGCATGGCAGAACATCAATGTTAAGGTCACTGATACAGATTAGCATGGCATGGCAGAACATCACAGCAGCAAGGTCATTGATATAGATTAGCATGGTATGGCAGAAGACACAGCAGGATGTCACTGATACAGATTAGCATGGCATGGCAGAAGATCAAGCAGCAAGGTCATTGATATAGATTAGCATGGTATGGCAGAACATCAGCAGCAAGGTCATTGATACAGATTAGCATGGTATGGCAGAAATATACAGAAAGGTCATTGATATAGATTAGCATGGTATGGCAGAAATATCACAAAGTTGCTGGTCACTGATTACAGATTAGCATGGCATGGCAGAACATCACGTTGCAAAGGTCACTGATACAGATATAGCATGGCATGGCAGAACATCACTGTTGCAAGGTCATTGATATAGATTAGCATGGCATGGTAGAACATCAACAGCAGCATGGTCATTGATATAGATTAGTATGGTATGGCAGAAGACAGCAGCAAGGTCATTGATATAGATTAGTATGGTATGGCAGAAGACACAGCAGCAAGGTCATTGATATAGATTAGCATGGTATGGCAGAAGACACATGCAGCAAGGTCATTGATATAGATTAGTATGGTATGGTAGAAGACACAGCAGCAAGGTCATTGATATAGATTAGCATGGCATGGTAGAAATCATCACAGCAGCAAGGTCATTGATATAGATTAGTATGGTATGGCAGAACATCAGAAGTTGCAAAGGTCACTGATTACAGATTAGCATATGGCATGGCAAAATCATCAGTTGCAGCAAAAGGTCATTGATACAGATTAGCATGGCAGAAACATCAATGTTAGACTGATTACAGACTAGCATGGCATGGCAGAACATCAATCACTGATACAGACTAGCATGGCATGGCAGAAACATCACGCAAGGTCACTGATTACAGATCAGCATGGCACGGCAGAACAATATCACTGTTGCATGGTCACTGATACAGATGAGCATGGCATGGCAGAACATCATAGTTGCAAAGGTCACTGATATAGATAGCATGGCAGAACATCATTTGCAAGGTCAGATTACAGACTAGCATGGCATGAAATATCAATGTTGCAAAGGGTCACTGATATAGATTAGCATGGCATGGCAGAAGACATAGCAGCAAAGGTCACTGATATAGATTAGCATGGCATGGCAGAAGACATAGCAGCAAGGTCACTGATACAGATTAGCATGGCATGGCAGAAACATCATGTTGCAAAGGTCACTGATATACAGACTAGCATGGCATGGCAGAACACACAGTTGCAAAGGTCACTGATACAGATTAGTATGGCATGGCAGAAGACATCAGTTGCAAGGTCATTGATATAGATTAGAGTATGGCATGGCAGAAACATCAGCAGCAAGGTCATTGATACAGATTAGCATGGTAGGCAGAAGACATCAGCAGCAAGGTCACTGATATAGATTAGTATGGTATGGCAGAATCACAGCAGCAAGGTCATTGATATAGATTAGCATGGCATGAGAAGAACATTGTTAAGCAAGGTCATTGATATAGATTAGCATGGCATGGCAGAACATCATCGTTGCAAGGTCATTGATATAGATTAGGCATGGCAGAAATATCAATGTTGCTAAGGTCACTGATACAGATTAGCATGGCATGGCAGAAAAATCACAGCAGCAAGGTCATTGATACAGATGAGCATGGCATGGCAGAACATCACTGCAGCAAAGGTCACTGATTACAGATCATATGGCATGGCAGAAATATCATCACGCAAGCCGGGGCATTGATACAGATTAGCATGGCATGGCAGAACATCACTGGTCACTGATACAGATTAGCATGGCATGGCAGAAATATCAGGTGGCACTGATACAGATCAGCATGGCATGGCAGAAATTGTTGCATTGATTACAGATCAGCATGGCATGGCAGAACATCACAAGCAGGCCTCACTGATTACAGATCAGCATGGCAGGCAGAACATCAACTGTTATGATGGTCATTGATACAGATCAGGGCATGGCATGGCAGAAACATCACTTGCAAGGTCATTGATACAGATTAGTATGGTAGAGAACATCACAGCAGCAAGGTCACTGATATAGATTAGCATGGCAGAAACATCAATGTTGCCAAAGGTCATTGATATAGATTAGTATGGCATGGCAGAAATATCACTGTTAACAAGGTCACTGATACAGATCAGCATGGCAGAAATACACAGCAGCAAGGTCATTGATATAGATTAGCATGGCATGGCAGAACATAGCAGCAAAGGTCAGATTAGCATGGCATGGCAGAAATATCACTGTTAGCAAAAGGTCACTGATTACAGATTAGCATGGCATGGCAGAACATCAATGTTGCAAGGTCATTGATTACAGATTAGCATGGTAGAAGAAGACACAGCAGCAAAGGTCACTGATACAGATTAGCATGGCATGGCAGAAATATCACAGTTGCAAGGTCATTGATATAGATTAGCATGGCATGGCAGAACATCAGCAGCAAGGTCATTGATTATAGATTAGCATGGCATGGTAGAAGACACAGCAGCAAGGTCATTGATATAGATTAGTATGGTATGGCAGAAGACACAGCAGCAAGGTCACTGATATAGATTAGTATGGCATGGTAGAAGATCATAGCAGCAAGGTCATTGATATAGATTAGCATGGCAGGCAGAACATCACCAGTATGTCATTGATTATAGATTAGTATGGCATGAAAACATCGTTGGTGAAAGGTCATTGATATAGATTAGTATGGCAGAAACATCAACAGCAAGGTCATTGATATAGATTAGTATGGCATGGTAGAAGACAGCAGCATGGTCACTGATATAGATTAGCATGGTAGAAACATCAATGGCAAAAAGGTCAACTGATACAGATCAGTATGGTATGGCAGAACATCAATGTAAGTTGCATGGTCACTGATACAGATTAGGGCATGGCATGGCAGAAGACATTGCCAAGGTCACTGATACAGATTAGTATTGCATGGCAGAAGACATCGTTGCAAAGGTCATTGATACAGACTAGCATGGCATGGCAGAAGATCACAGCAGCAAGGTCATTGATACAGATTAGCATGGCATGGCAGAACATCACCGTTGCAACACTGATACAGATTAGCATGCATGGCAGAACATCATAGCAGCAAGGTCATTGATATAGAGATTATGGTATGGCAGAACATCAATACAGCAAGGTCATTGATATAGATGAGCATGGCAGAAATATATCAGCAAAATCATTGATATAGACTTAGCATGGCAGAAATATCACAGCAGCAAGGCATTGATATAGATTAGTATGGTAGAAGACACAGCATGGTCATTTATATAGATTAGTATGGTAGAAGACAGCAGCAAGGTAATTGATATAGATTAGTATGGTATGGTAAAGACAACAGCAAGGTCATTGATATAGATTAGTATGGTAGAAGACACAGCAGCATGGTCACCGATTACAGATTAGCATGGCAGAAACATCGTCGTTGGCGATCGGGTCGATTACAGATCAGTACGGCAGAACATCACGTTGCCGTCAATAACATGACTAGCATGGCAGGAAAGATCACCGTTATACGGTCACCGATTACAGATCATATTGGCAGAAATATCACGTTGCTCATCACCGATACAGATCAGTACTGCAGAACATCACCGCCGTTACTCTAATACCGGGATACAGACTAGCATGCAGAAACATCACGCAGCAAAGGCAACTGGATACAGATCAGCATGGTACGGCAGAAGACACAAGGCAAGGCCGATACAGATCAGTACGGCAGAACATCAACAGCTACTTAATTACCGATACAGATCAGCATGGCAGAAAAATACCGTTATGACGGTCACTGATACAGATCATTAGGCATGGCATGGCAGAAGACACAGGCAGAACATCAGGTCACTGATACAGATTAGTATGGTAGAAATATCACTGTTACAAAGGCCCACGGATACAGTTTTAGCATGGCAGAACATCACACAGCATGGTCACTGATACAGATTAGCATGGCTGGAAATATCTGTTGCTAAAGGTCACTGATTACAGATCAGGCATGGCATGGCAGAAGACACTACAGCAAGGCCTCATTGATATAGACTAGCATGGCATGGCAGAACATCGTTGCTGAAAAGGTCATTGATATGATCATATGGCAGAACATAGAATACAAGGATTGGATATAGATTAGCATGGCAACAAGAATATCAAGTTGTTAACATTGATATAGATTAGTATTGGTATGAGAAGACATATAAGGTCATTGATATATCAGGCATTGTATGGCAGAAGACATAGCAAGGTCATTGATATAGATTAGCATGGCATGGCAAAAGACATAGCAGCAAGGTCATTGGATATAGGATGAGCATGGTAAGGTAGAACATCATTGTTAAGCAATATCACTTGATATAGATGAGCATGGTATGG
>NW_025750091.1:0-20901 GCF_021184085.1 Oncorhynchus gorbuscha | reverse complement strand
GACCAACATGTAAAAGCCACTGTGTCTCTTCCCTGCTAGGAGTGAAGCCCTTCAAGTGTTCCCTGTGTGACTACGCCAGCCGCAGTAAGAGCAACCTGAAGGCCCACATGAGCAGACACACCACGGAGAAGAAGCACCTGTGTGACATGTGTGGCAAGAAGTTCAAGTCCAAGGTCACTCTGAAGAGCCACAAGCTGATGCACACAGAGGACGGTGAGAGAGAACCCACAAACGCTTTGAGATCTAGGATGAGTCCCAAATGGTACGCTATTCCCTATATAGTGCACTACTTTAGACCTGGTCAGAGTTCCTGGTCAAAAGTAGTGCACTATATAGGGCTCTGGTCAGAGTTCCTGGTCAAAAGTAGTGCAGTATATAGGGCTCTGGTCAATAGTAGTGCACTATATAGGGCTCTGGTCAAAAGTAGTGCACTATATAGGGCTCTATATAGGGCTCTGGCTAATAGTAGTGCACTATATAGGGCTCTGGTCAATAGTAGTGCACTATATAGGGCTCTGGTCAAAAGTAGTGCACTATATAGGGCTCTATATAGGGCTCTGGCCAATAGTAGTGCACTATATAGGGCTCTGGTCAATAGTAGTGCACTATATAGGGCTCTGGTCAATAGTAGTGCACTATATATGGAATAGGGAGCCATTTGGGATCTAGTTGGGTAGTTAACATTGAAGTATTTTACCTTTGACTGTACTAACCAGCAGGTGAGTCTGTCTCTGTCCCTCCATACTGTAGGGTTAGGTATGTACCTCCATACTGTAGGGTTAGGTATGTCCCTCCATACTGTAGGGTTAGGTATGTACCTCCATACTGTAGGGTTAGGTATGTACCTCCATACTGTAGGGTTAGGTATGTCCCTCCATACTGTAGGGTTAGGTATGTACCTCCATACTGTAGGGTTAGGTATGTACCTCCCTCCATACTGTAGGGTTAGGTATGTACCTCCATACTGTAGGGTTAGGTATGTCCCTCCATAATGTAGGGTTAGGTAATGTACCTCCATACTGTAGGGTTAGGTATGTCCCTCCATACTGTAGGGTTAGGTATGTCCCTCCATACTGTAGGGTTAGGTATGTCCCTCCATACTGTAGGGTTAGGTATGTCCCTCCATACTGTAGGGTTAGGTATGTCCCTCCATACTGTAGGGTTAGGTATGTCCCTCCATACTGTAGGGTTAGGTATGTCCCTCCATACTGTAGGGTTAGGTATGTACCTCCATACTGTAGGGTTAGGTATGTCCCTCCATACTGTAGGGTTAGGTATGTCCCTCCATACTGTAGGGTTAGGTATGTACCTCCCTCCATACTGTAGGATTAGGTATGTACCTCCATACTGTAGGGTTAGGTATGTACCTCCATACTGTAGGGTTAGGTATGTACCTCCATACTGTAGGGTTAGGTATGTCCCTCCATACTGTAGGGTTAGGTATGTCCCTCCATACTGTAGGGTTAGGTATGTACCTCCATACTGTAGGGTTAGGTATGTACCTCCATACTGTAGGGTTAGGTATGTCCCTCCATACTGTAGGGTTAGGTATGTACCTCCATACTGTAGGGTTAGGTATGTCCCTCCATACTGTAGGGTTAGGTATGTACCTCCCTCCATACTGTAGGGTTAGGTATGTACCTCCCTCCATACTGTAGGGTTAGGTATGTACCTCCTCCATACTGTAGGGTTAGGTATGTACCTCCATACTGTAGGGTTAGGTATGTACCTCCATACTGTAGGGTTAGGTATGTCCCTCCATACTGTAGGGTTAGGTATGTACCTCCATACTGTAGGGTTAGGTATGTCCCTCCATACTGTAGGGTTAGGTATGTACCTCCATACTGTAGGGTTAGGTATGTCCCTCCATACTGTAGGGTTAGGTATGTACCTCCATACTGTAGGGTTAGGTATGTACCTCCATACTGTAGGGTTAGGTATGTCCCTCCATACTGTAGGGTTAGGTATGTACCTCCATACTGTAGGGTTAGGTATGTCCCTCCATACTGTAGGGTTAGGTATGTACTTCCCTCCATACTGTAGGGTTAGGTATGTCCCTCCATACTGTAGGGTTAGGTATGTACCTCCCTCCATACTGTAGGGTTAGGTATGTACCTCCATACTGTAGGGTTAGGTATGTCCCTCCATACTGTAGGGTTAGGTATGTACCTCCATACTGTAGGGTTAGGTATGTACCTCCATACTGTAGGGTTAGGTATGTACCTCCATACTGTAGGGTTAGGTATGTACCTCCATACTGTAGGGTTAGGTATGTCCCTCCATACTGTAGGGTTAGGTATGTACCTCCATACTGTAGGGTTAGGTATGTACCTCCATACTGTAGGGTTAGGTATGTACCTCCATACTGTAGGGTTAGGTATGTCCCTCCATACTGTAGGGTTAGGTATGTACCTCCATACTGTAGGGTTAGGTATGTCCCTCCATACTGTAGGGTTAGGTATGTCCCTCCATACTGTAGGGTTAGGTATGTACCTCCATACTGTAGGGTTAGGTATGTCCCTCCACACTGTAGGGTTAGGTATGTACCTCCCTCCATACTGTAGGGTTAGGTATGTACCTCCATACTGTAGGGTTAGGTATGTACCTCCTGTCTCTGTCCCTCCATACTGTAGGGTTAGGTATGTCCCTCCATACTGTAGGGTTAGGTATGTACCTCCATACTGTAGGGTTAGGTATGTCCCTCCATACTGTAGGGTTAGGTATGTCCCTCCATACTGTAGGGTTAGGTATGTACCTCCATACTGTAGGGTTAGGTATGTACCTCCATACTGTAGGGTTAGGTATGTCCCTCCATACTGTAGGGTTAAGGTATGTCCCTCCATACTGTAGGGTTAGGTATGTCCCTTCATACTGTAGGGTTAGGTATGTCCCTCCATACTGTAGGGTTAGGTATGTACCTCCATACTGTAGGGTTAGGTATGTCCCTCCATACTGTAGGGTTAGGTATGTACCTGATGAGTATTGTCATCCTGTCTCTGTCCCTCCATACTGTAGGGTTAGGTATGTACCTCCATACTGTAGGGTTAGGTATGTCCCTCCATACTGTAGGGTTAGGTATGTCCCTCCATACTGTAGGGTTAGGTATGTACCTGATGAGTATTGTCATCCTGTCTCTGTCCCTCCATACTGTAGGGTTAGGTATGTCCCTCCATACTGTAGGGTTAGGTATGTCCCTCCATACTGTAGGGTTAGGTATGTACCTCCATACTGTAGGGTTAGGTATGTCCCTCCATACTGTAGGGTTAGGTATGTCCCTGCATACTGTAGGGTTAGGTATGTACCTCCATACTGTAGGGTTAGGTATGTACCTCCATACTGTAGGGTTAGGTATGTCCCTCCCTCCATACTGTAGGGTTAGGTATGTACCTCCATACTGTAGGGTTAGGTATGTCCCTCCATAATGTAGGGTTAGGTAATGTACCTCCATACTGTAGGGTTAGGTATGTCCCTCCATACTGTAGGGTTAGGTATGTCCCTCCATACTGTAGGGTTAGGTATGTCCCTCCATACTGTAGGGTTAGGTATGTCCCTCCATACTGTAGGGTTAGGTATGTCCCTCCATACTGTAGGGTTAGGTATGTCCCTCCATACTGTAGGGTTAGGTATGTCCCTCCATACTGTAGGGTTAGGTATGTCCCTCCATACTGTAGGGTTAGGTATGTACCTCCATACTGTAGGGTTAGGTATGTCCCTCCATACTGTAGGGTTAGGTATGTCCCTCCATACTGTAGGGTTAGGTATGTACCCCTTCCATACTGTAGGGTTAGGTATGTACCTCCATACTGTAGGGTTAGGTATGTACCTCCATACTGTAGGGTTAGGTATGTCCCTCCATACTGTAGGGTTAGGTATGTCCCTCCATACTGTAGGGTTAGGTATGTACCTCCATACTGTAGGGTTAGGTATGTACCTCCATACTGTAGGGTTAGGTATGTCCCTCCATACTGTAGGGTTAGGTATGTACCTCCATACTGTAGGGTTAGGTATGTCCCTCCATACTGTAGGGTTAGGTATGTCCCTCCATACTGTAGGGTTAGGTATGTACCTCCATACTGTAGGGTTAGGTATGTACCTCCATACTGTAGGTTAGGTATGTACCTCCATACTCGTAGGGTTAGGTATGTACCTCCATACTGTAGGGTTAGGTATGTACCTCCATACTGTAGGGTTAGGTATGTCCCTCCATACTGTAGGGTTAGGTATGTCACCTCCATACTGTAGGGTTAGGTATGTCCCTCCATACTGTAGGGTTAGGTATGTCCCTCCATACTGTAGGGTTAGGTATGTCCCTCCATACTGTAGGGTTAGGTATGTCCCTCCATACTGTAGGGTTAGGTATGTCCCTCCATACTGTAGGGTTAGGTATGTACCTCCCTCCATACTGTAGGGTTAGGTATGTACCTCCATACTGTAGGGTTAGGTATGTACCTCCATACTGTAGGGTTAGGTATGTACCCTCCATACTGTAGGGTTAGGTATGTCCCTCCATACTGTAGGGTTAGGTATGTCCCTCCATACTGTAGGGTTAGGTATGTACCTCCATACTGTAGGGTTAGGTATGTCCCTCCATACTGTAGGGTTAGGGTATGTACCCCTCCATACTGTAGGGTTAGGTATGTACCTCCTCCATACTGTAGAGGTTAGGTATGTACCTCCCTCCATACTGTAGGGTTAGGTAAGTACCTCCATGTCTGCAGGGTTAGGTATGTCCCTCCATACTGTAGGGTTAGGTATGTACCTCCATACTGTAGGGTTAGGTATGTCCCTCCATACTGTAGGGTTAGGTATGTACCTCTCCATACTGTAGGGTTAGGTAATGTCCCCTCCATACTGTAGGGTTAGGTATGTACCTCCCATGCCTATACTGTAGGGTTAGGTATGTACCTCCATACTGTAGGGTTAGGTATGTCCCTCCATACTGTAGGGTTAGGTATGTACCTCCATACTGTAGGGTTAGGTATGTACCTCCCATACTGTAGGGTTAGGTATGTACCTCCATACTGTAGGGTTAGGTATGTACCTCCATACTGTAGGGTTAGAGTATGTCCCTCCACACTGTAGGGTTAGCGGTGCACCTGCACTGTAGGGTTAGGTATGTACCTCCATACTGTAGGGTTAGGTATGTACCTCCATACTGTAGGTGTTAGGTATGTCCCTCCATACTGTAGGGTTAGGTATGTACCCTCCCATACTGTAGGGTTAGGTATGTCCCTCCATACTGTAGGGTTAGGTATGTGCTACCTGGCCACTGCCTAGGGGGTTAGTATGTCCCTCCACACTGTAGGGTTAGGTATGTACCTCCCTCCATACTGTAGGGTTAGGTATGTACCTCCATACTGTAGGGTTAGGTATGTACCTCCTGTCTCTGTCCCTCCATACTGTAGGGTTAGGTATGTCCCTCCATACTGTAGGGTTAGGTATGTACCTCCATACTGTAGGGTTAGGTATGTCCCTCCATACTGTAGGGTTAGGGTATGTCCCTCCATACTGTAGGGTTAGGTATGTACCTCCATACTGTAGGGTTAGGTATGTCCCTCCATACTGTAGGGTTAGGTATGTCCCTCCATACTGTAGGGTTAGGTATGTCCCTCCATACTGTAGGGTTAGGTATGTCCCTCCATACTGTAGGGTTAGGTATGTCCCTCCATACTGTAGGGTTAGGTATGTACCTCCATACTGTAGGGTTAGGTATGTCCCCTCCATACTGTAGGGTTAGGTATGTACCTGATGAGTATTGTCATCCTGTCTCTGTCCCTCCATACTGTAGGGTTAGGTATGTACCTCCATACTGTAGTGGTTAGGGTATGTCCCTCCATACTGTAGGGTTAGGTATGTACCTGATGAGTGTATCCTGTCTCTGTCCCTCCATACTGTAGGGTTAGGTATGTCCCTCCATACTGTAGGGTTAGGTATGTCCCCTCCATACTGTAGGGTTAGGTATGTACCTCCATACTGTAGGGTTAGGTATGTCCCTCCATACTGTAGGGTTAGGTATGTCCCTCCATACTGGAGTTAGGTATGTCCCTCCATACTGTAGGGTTAAGGTATGTCCCTCCATACTGTAGGGTTAGGTATACCTCCATACTGTAGGGTTAGGTATGTGCACTCCATACTGTAGGGTTAGGTATGTCCCTCCATACTGTAGGGTTAGGTATGTACCTCCATACTGTAGGGTTAGGTATGTCCCTCCATACTGTAGATTGGTATGCCTCCCTCCATACTGTGGGTTAGGTATGTACCTCCTCCATCATAGGGTTAGGTATGTACCTCCCTCATACTGTAGGGTTAGGTATGTACCTCCATACTGTAGGGTTAATTATGTCCTCCATACTGTAGGGTTAGGTATGTACCTCCATACTGTAGGGTTAGGTATGTCCCTCCCATACTGTAGGGTTAGTATGTACCTCCATACTGTAGGGTTAGGTGTGTCCCTCCATACTGTTAGGGTTAGGTATGTACCTCCATACTGTAGGGTTAGGTATGTCCCTCCATACTGTAGGGTTAGGTATGTCCCTCCATACTGTAGGGTTAGGTATGTACCTCCATACTGTAGGGTTAGGTATCCCTCCATACTGTAGGGTTAGGTATGTCCTCATACTGTAGGGTTAGGTATGTCCCTCCATACTGTAGGGTTAGGTATGTCCTCATACTGTAGGGTTAGGTATGTCCTGCATACTGTAGGGTTAAGTATGTACCTCCATACTGTAGGGTTAGGTATGTACCTCCATACTGTAGGGTTAGGTATGTACACTCCCATACTGTAGGGTTGGAGTATGTACCTCCATACTGTAGGGTTAGGTATGTCCCTCCATAATGTAGGGGTTAGGTATGTACCTCCATACTGTAGGGTTAGGTATGTCCCCTCCATGCTGTAGGGTTAGGTATGTCCCTCCATACTGTAGGGTTAGGTATGTCCCTCCATACTGTAGGGTTAGATATGTCCCTCCATACTGTAGGGTTAGGTATGTCCCTCCATACTGTAGGGTTAGGTATGTCACTCCATACTGTAGGGTTAGGTATGTCCCTCCATACTGTAGGGTTAGGTATGTCCCTCCCATACTGTAGGGTTAGGTATGTACCTCCCATACTGTAGGGTTAGGTATGTCCCTCCACACTGTAGGGTTAGGTATGTACCTCCATACTGTAGGGTTAGGTATGTACCTCCATACTGTAGGGTTAGGTATGTACCTCCATACTGTCTTAGGTATGTCCTCCATACTGTAGGGTTAGGTATGTCCCTCCATACTGTAGGGTTAGGTATGTCCCTCCATACTGTAGGGTTAGGTATGTCCCTCCATACTGTAGGGTTAGGTATGTACCTCCATACTGTAGGGTTAGGTATGTACCTCCATACTGTAGGGTTAGGTATGTACCTCCATACTGTAGGGTTAGGTATGTCCTCCATACTGTAGGGTTAGGTATGTCCCTCCATACTGTAGGGTTAGGTATGTACCTCCATACTGTAGGGTTAGGTATGTACCTCCCTCCATACTGTAGGGTTAGGTATGTACCTCCATACTGTAGGGTTAGGTATGTCCCTCCATGCTGTAGGGTTAGGTATGTCCCTCCATACTGTAGGGTTGGTATGTCCTCCATACTGTAGGGTTAGGTATGTCCCTCCATACTGTAGGGTTAGGTATGTACCTCCATACTGTAGGGTTAGGTATGTCACTCCATACTGTAGGGTTAGGTATGTACCTCCATGACTGTATTGTTATATGTCCTCCATACTGTAGGGTTAGGTATGTCCCTCCATACTGTAGGGTTAGGTATGTACCTCCATACTGTAGGGTTAGGTATGTACCTCCATACTGTAGGGGTTAGGTATGTACCTCCCTGTAGGGTTAGGTATGTCCCTCCCATACTGTAGGGTTAGGTATGTACCTCCATACTGTAGGGTTAGGTATGTACCATACTGTAGGGTTAGGTATGTACCTCCATACTGTAGGGTTAGGTATGTCCCTCCATATGTAGGGTTAGGTATGTACCTCCATACTGTAGGGTTAGGTATGTACCTCCATACTGTAGGGTTAGGTATGTCCCTCCATACTGTAGGGTTAGGTATGTCCCTCCATACTGTAGGGTTAGGTATGTCCTCCATACTGTAGGGTTAGGTATGTCCCTCCATACTGTAGGGTTAGGTATATACTGTAGGGTTAGGTATGTCCCTCCATACTGTAGGGTTAGGTATGTCCCTCCATACTGTAGGGTTAGGTATGTACCTCCATACTGTAGGGTTAGGTATGTCCCTCCATACTGTAGGGTTAGGTATGTCCTCCATACTGTAGGGTTAGGTATGTACCTCCATACTGTAGGGTTAGGTATGTACCTCCATACTGTAGGGTTAGGTATGTCCTCCCTCCATACTGTAGGGTTAGGTATGTACCTCCATACTGTAGGGTTAGGTATGTACCTCCCTCTGTCCCTCCATACTGTAGGGTTAGGTATGTACCCTCCATACTGTAGGGTTAGGTATGTCCTCCATACTGTAGGGTTAGGTATGTCCCTCCATACTGTAGGGTTAGGTATGTCCCTCCATACTGTAGGGTTAGGTATGTACCTCCATACTGTAGGGTTAGGTATGTACCTCCATACTGTAGGGTTAGGTATGTCCCTCCATACTGTAGGGTTAGGTATGTCCCTCCATACTGTAGGGTTAGGTATGTCCCTCCATACTGTAGGGTTAGGTATGTCCCTCCATACTGTAGGGTTAGGTATGTACCTCCATACTGTAGGGTTAGGTATGTCCCTCCATACTGTAGGGTTAGGTATGTACCTGTCTCCCCTCCATACTGTAGGGTTAGGTATGTACCTCCATACTGTCTCTGTCCCTCCATACTGTAGGGTTAGGTATGTCCCTCCATACTGTAGGGTTAGGTATGTACCTCCATATTGTCATCCTTCTCTGTCCCTCCATACTGTAGGGTTAGGTATGTCCCTCCATACTGTAGGGTTAGGTATGTCCCTCCATACTGTAGGGTTAGGTATGTACCTCCATACTGTAGGGTTAGGTATGTCCCCTCCATACTGTAGGGTTAGGTATGTCCCTCCATACTGTAGGGTTAGGTATGTACCTCCATACTGTAGGGTTAGGTATGTACCTCCATACTGTAGGGTTAGGTATGTCCCTCCATACTGTAGGGTTAGGTATGTCCTCCATACTGTAGGGTTAGGTATGTACCTCCATACTGTAGGGTTAGGTATGTCCCTCCATACTGTAGGGTTAGGTATGTACCTCCATACTGTAGGGTTATGTATGTCCATCCATACTGTAGGGTTAGGTATGTCCCTCCATACTGTAGGGTTAGGTATGTCCCTCCATACTGTAGGGTTAGGTATGTCCCTCCATACTGTAGGGTTAGGTATGTCCCTCCATACTGTAGGGTTAGGTATGTACCTCCCATACTGTAGGGTTAGGTATGTCCCTCCATACTGTAGGGTTAGGTATGTCCCTCCATACTGTAGGGTTAGGTATGTCCTCCATACTGTAGGGTTAGGTATGTCCTCCATACTGTAGGGTTAGGTATGTCCCTCCATACTGTAGGGTTAGGTATGTCCTCCATACTGTAGGGTTAGGTATGTACCTCCCATACTGTAGGGGTTAGGTATGTCCCTCCATACTGTAGGGTTAGGTATGTCCCTCCATACTGTAGGGTTAGGGTATGTCCCTCCATACTGTAGGGTTAGGTATGTCCCTCCATACTGTAGGGTTAGGTATGTCCCTCCATACTGTAGGGTTAGGTATGTCCCTCCATACTGTAGGGTTAGGTATGTACCTCCATACTGTAGGGTTAGGTATGTCCCTCCATACTGTAGGGTTAGGTATGTACCTGCATACTGTAGGGTTAGGTATGTCCTCCATACCATACTGTAGGGAGTTACCTGATGAGTATTGTATGTACCCCTCCATACTGTAGGGTTAGGTATGTCCCTCCATACTGTAGGGTTAGGTATGTCCCTCCATAATGTAGGGTTAGGTATGTACCTCCATACTGTAGGGTTAGGTATGTCCTCCCATACTGTAGGGTTAGGTATGTCCCTCCATACTGTAGGGTTAGGTATGTACCTGATTAAATTGTCATCCTGTTCCCTCCATACTGTAGGGTTAGGTATGTGCAGGTACCTCCATACTGTAGGGTTAGGTATGTCCCTCCATACTGTAGGGTTAGGTATGTCCTCTCCATACTGTAGGGTTAGGTATGTACCTCCATACTGTAGGGTTAGGTATGTCCCTCCATACTGTAGGGTTAGGTATGTTAGGTATGTCCCTCCATACTGTAGGGTTAGGTATGTCCCTCCATACTGTAGGGTTAGGTATGTCCCTCCATACTGTAGGGTTAGGTATGTCCCTCCATACTGTAGGGTTAGGTATGTCCCTCCATACTGTAGGGTTAGGTATGTACCTCCATACTGTAGGGTTAGGTATGTACCTCCATACTGTAGGGTTAGGTATGTCCCTCCATACTGTAGGGTTAGGTATGTACCTCCATACTGTAGGGTTAGGTATGTCCTCCATACTGTAGGGTTAGGTATGTCCCCTCCATACTGTAGGGTTAGGTATGTCCCTCCATACTGTAGGGTTAGGTATGTACCTCCATACTGTAGGGTTAGGTATGTCCCTCCACTGTAGGGTTAGGTATGTCCCTCCCTCCATACTGTAGGGTTAGGTATGTCCCTCCATACTGTAGGGTTAGGTATGTCCCTCCATACTGTAGGGTTAGGTATGTACCTCCCATACTGTAGGGTTAGGTATGTACCTCCATACTGTAGGGTTAGGTATGTCCCTCCATACTGTAGGGTTAGGTATGTCCCTCCATACTGTAGGGTTAGGTATGTCCTCCATACTGTAGGGTTAGGTATGTCCTCCATACTGTAGGGTTAGGTATGTACTCCATACTGTAGGGTTAGGTATGTACTCCATACTGTAGGGTTAGGTATGTACCTCCCATACTGTAGGGTTAGGTATGTCCCTCCATACTGTAGGGTTAGGTATGTACCTCCATACTGTAGGGTTAGGTATGTACCCTCCATACTGTAGGTTAGGTATGTACCTCCCTCCATACTGTAGGGTTAGGTATGTACCTCCATACTGTAGGGTTAGGTATGTACCTGTACTGTAGTTAGGTATGTACCTCCTCCATACTGTAGGGTTAGGTATGTCCCTCCATACTGTAGGGTTAGGTATGTCCCTCCATACTGTAGGGTTAGGTATGTCCTCCATACCATACTGTAGGGTTAGGTATGTCCCTCCATACTGTAGGGTTAGGTATGTACCTCCATACTATAGGGTTAGGTATGTACCTCCATACTGTAGGGTTAGGTATGTCCTCCATACTGTAGGGTTAGGTATGTCCCTCCATACTGTAGGGTTAGGTATGTACCTCCACACTGTAGGGTTAGGTATGTACCTCCATACTGTAGGGTTAGGTATGTACCTCCATACTGTAGGGTTAGGTATGTCCCTCCATACTGTAGGGTTAGGTATGTCCCTCCATACTGTAGGGTTAGGTATGTCCTCCATACTGTAGGGTTAGGTATGTCCCTCCATACTGTAGGGTTAGGTATGTCCCTCCATACTGTAGGGTTAGGTATGTCCTCCATACTGTAGGGTTAGGTATGTACCTCCCTCCATACTGTAGGGTTAGTATGTACTGGAGTATGTCCCTCTGTCCTCCATACTGTAGGGTTAGGTATGTACCTCCATACTGTAGGGTTAGGTATGTACCTCCATACTGTAGGGTTAGGTATGTACCTCCATACTGTAGGGTTAGGTATGTCCCTCCATACTGTAGGGTTAGGTATGTACCTCCATGAGTAGGGTTAGGTATGTCCCTCCATACTGTAGGGTTAGGTATGTCCCTCCATACTGTAGGGTTAGGTATGTCCCTCCATACTGTAGGGTTAGGTATGTCCCTCCATACTGTAGGGTTAGGTATGTACCTGATGAGTATTGTCATCCTCCATACTGTAGGGTTAGGTATGTACCTCCTGTATGTCCCTCCATACTGTAGGGTTAGGTATGTCCCTCCATACTGTAGGGTTAGGTATGTACCTCCATACTGTAGGGTTAGGTATGTCCTCCATACTGTAGGGTTAGGTATGTCCCTCCATACTGTAGGGTTAGGTATGTACCTCCATACTGTAGGGTTAGGTATGTCCCTCCATACTGTAGGGTTAGGTATGTAGGGTTAAGGTATGTCCCTCCATACTGTAGGGTTAGGTATGTACCTCCATACTGTAGGGTTAGGTATGTCCCTCCATACTGTAGGGTTAGGTATGTACCTCCATACTGTAGGGTTAGGTATGTCCTCCATACTGTAGGGTTAGGTATGTACCTCCATACTGTAGGGTTAGGTATGTCCTCCATACTGTAGGGTTAGGTATGTCCCTCCATACTGTAGGGTTAGGTATGTCCCTCCATACTGTAGGGTTAGGTATGTCCCTCCATACTGTAGGGTTAGGTATGTGTCATCCTGTCTCTGTCCCTCCATACTGTAGGGTTAGGTATGTCCCTCCATACTGTAGGGTTAGGTATGTACCTCCATACTGTAGGGTTAGGTATGTCCCTCCATACTGTAGGGTTAGGTATGTCCCTCCATACTGTAGGGTTAGGTATGTACCACCCCATCCATACTGTAGGGTTAGTATGTCCTCCATACTGTAGGGTTAGGTATGTACCTCCATACTGTAGGGTTAGGTATGTCCCTCCATACTGTAGGGTTAGGTATGTCCCTCCCATACTGTAGGGTTAGGTATGTACCTCCATACTGTAGGGTTAGGTATGTCCCTCCATACTGTAGGGTTAGGTATGTACCTCCTGATGGTTAGGTATGTACCTCCATCCTGTAGGTCTGTCCCTCCATACTGTAGGGTTAGGTATGTCCCCCTCCATACTGTAGGGTTAGGTATGTACCACCATGACTGAGTTATTGTCATCCTGTCTCTGTCTCCATACTGTAGGGTTAGGTATGTCCCTCCATACTGTAGGGTTAGGTATGTCCTCCATACTGTAGGGTTAGGTATGTCCCTCCATACTGTCCCTCCATGTAGGGTTAGGTGTCCCTCCATACTGTAGGGTTAGGTATGTACCTCCATACTGTAGGGTTAGGTATGTACCCTGATGAGTATTGTCATCCTGTCTCTGTCCCTCCATACTGTAGGGTTAGGTATGTCCCTCCATACTGTAGGGGTTAGGTATGTACCTCCATACTGTAGGGTTAGGTATGTCCCTCCATACTGTAGGGTTAGGTATGTACCATACATTACTGTAGGGTTAGGTATGTCCCTCCATACTGTAGGGTTAGGTATGTCCCTCCATACTGTAGGGTTAGGTATGTACCTCCATACTGTAGGGTTAGGTATGTACCTCATCATACTGTAGGGTTAGGTATGTCCCTCCATACTGTAGGGTTAGGTATGTACCTGATGAGTATTTGTCATCATACTGTAGGGTTAGGTATGTACCTCCATGACTGTAGGGTTAGGTATGTCCCCTCCATACTGTAGGGTTAGGTATGTACCACCTGATGAGTATTGTCATCCTGTCTCTGTCCCTCCATACTGTAGGGTTAGGTATGTCCCTCCATACTGTAGGGTTAGGTATGTACCTCCATACTGTAGGGTTAGGTATGTCCTCCATACTGTAGGGTTAGGTATGTCCCTCCATACTGTAGGGTTAGGTATGGGGTTAGGTATGTACCCTCCATACTGTAGGGTTAGGTATGTACCCTCCATACTGTAGGGTTAGGTATGTCCCTCCATACTGTAGGGTTAGGTATGTCCCTTCCATACTGTAGGGTTAGGTATGTACCCATACTGTAGGGTTAGGTATGTACCTCCATACTGTAGGGTTAGGTATGTCCCTCCATACTGTAGGGTTAGGTATGTACCTGATGAGTATTGTCATCCTGTCTCTGTCCCTCCATACTGTAGGGTTAGGTATGTACCTCCATACTGTAGGGTTAGGTATGTCCCTCCATACTGTAGGGTTAGGTATGTACCTCCATACTGTAGGGTTAGGGTACCTGAGAGTATTGTCACCTGTCTCTGTCCTCCATACTGTAGGGTTAGGTATGTACCTCCATACTGTAGGGTTAGGTATGTCTCCCATACTGTAGGGTTAGGTATGTACCTCCATACTGTAGGGTTAGGTATGTCCCTCCATACTGTAGGGTTAGGTATGTACCTCCATACTGTAGGGTTAGGTATGTACCTCCATACTGTAGGGTTAGGTATCCATACTGTAGGGTTAGGTATGTCCCTCCCATACTGTAGGGTTAGGTATGTACCTCCATACTGTAGGGTTAGGTATGTACCTCCATACTGTAGGGTTAGGTATGTACCTCCATACTGTAGGGTTAGGTATGTCCCTCCATACTGTAGGGTTAGGTATGTACCTCCATACTGTAGGGTTAGGTATGTCCCTCCATACTGTAGGGTTAGGTATGTCCCTCCATACTGTAGGGTTAGGTATGTCCCTCCATACTGTAGGGTTAGGTATGTCCCTCCATACTGTAGGGTTAGGTATGTACCTCCATACTGTAGGGTTAGGTATGTCCTCCATACTGTAGGGTTAGGTATGTACCTGATGAGTATTGTCATCCTGTCTCTGTCCCTCCATACTGTAGGGTTAGGTATGTCCCCCTCCATACTGTAGGGTTTAGGTATGTCCCTCCATACTGTAGGGTTAGGTATGTCCCTCCATACTGTCATCCTGTCTCTGTCCCTCCATACTGTAGGGTTAGGTATGTCCCTCCATACTGTAGGGTTAGGTATGTCCTCCATACTGTAGGGTTAGGTATGTCCCTCCATACTGTAGGGTTAGGTATGTCCCTCCATACTGTAGGGTTAGGTATGTACTCCATACTGTAGGGTTAGGTATGTCCCTCCATACTGTAGGGTTAGGTATGTACCTCCATACTGTAGGGTTAGGTATGTACCTCCATACTGTAGGGTTAGGTATGTACCTCCATACTGTAGGGTTAGGTATGTACCTCCATACTGTAGGGTTAGGTATGTACCACCTGATGAGTATTGTCATCCTGTCTCTGTCCCTCCATACTGTAGGTTAGGTATGTCCCTCCATACTGTAGGGTTAGGTATGTACCTGATGAGTATTGTCATCCTGTCTCTCTGTCCCTCCATACTGTAGGGTTAGGTATGTCCCTCCATACTGTAGGGTTAGGTATGTCCCTCCATACTGTAGGGTTAGGTATGTACCTGATGAGTATTGTCATCCTGTCTCTGTCCCTCCATACTGTAGGGTTAGGTATGTCCCTCCATACTGTAGGGTTAGGTATGTACCTGATGAGTATTGTCCCTCCATCCTGTAGGGTTAGGTATGTCCCTCCATACTGTAGGGTTAGGTATGTACCCCTGATGAGTATTGTCATCCTGTCTCTGTCCCTCCATACTGTAGGGTTAGGTATGTCCCTACATACTGTAGGGTTAGGTATGTCCCTCCATACTGTAGGGTTAGGTATGTACCTCATACTGTCATCCTAGGTATGTCCCTCCATACTGTAGGGTTAGGTATGTCCCTCCATACTGTAGGGTTAGGTATGTACCTGATGAGTATTGTCATCCTGTCTCTGTCCCTCCATACTGTAGGGTTAGGTATGTCCTCCATACTGTAGGGTTAGGTATGTACCTGATGAGTATTGTCATCCTGTCTCTGTCCCTCCATACTGTAGGGTTAGGTATGTCCTCCATACTGTAGGGTTAGGTATGTCCCTCCATACTGTAGGGTTAGGTATGTACTCCATACTGTAGGGTTAGGTATGTACCTGATGAGTTTGTCATCCTGTCTCTGTCCCTCCATACTGTAGGGTTAGGTATGTCCCTCCATACTGTAGGGTTAGGTATGTACCTGATGAGTATTGTCATCCTGTCTCTGTCCCTCCATACTGTAGGGTTAGGTATGTCCCTCCATACTGTAGGGTTAGGTATGTCCTCCACACTGTAGGGTTAGGTATGTCTCCCTCCATACTGTAGGGTTAGGTATGTACCTCCATACTGTAGGGTTAGGTATGTACCTCCTGTCCCTCCATACTGTAGGGTTAGGTATGTCCTCCATACTGTAGGGTTAGGGTATGTACCTCCATACTGTAGGGTTAGGTATGTCCCTCCCATACTGTAGGGTTAGGTATGTCCCCTCCATACTGTAGGGTTAGGTATGTACCTCCATACTGTAGGGTTAGGTATGTACCTCCATACTGTAGGGTTAGGTATGTCCCTCCATACTGTAGGGTTAGGGTATGTCCCTCCATACTGTAGGGTTAGGTATGTCCCTTCATACTGTAGGGTTAGGTATGTCCCTCCATACTGTAGGGTTAGGTATGTACCTCCATACTGTAGGGTTAGGTATGTCCCTCCATACTGTAGGGTTAGGTATGTACCTGATGAGTATTGTCATCCTGTCTCTGTCCCTCCATACTGTAGGGTTAGGTATGTCCCTCCATACTGTAGGGTTAGGGTATGTCCCTCCATACTGTAGGGTTAGGTATGTCCCTCCATACTGTAGGGTTAGGTATGTACCTGATGAGTCTTGTCATCCCATGTAGGTTAGGGTATGTCCCTCCATACTGTAGGGTTAGGTATGTCCCTCCATACTGTAGGGTTAGGTATGTCCCTCCATACTGTAGGGTTAGGTATGTCCCTCCATACTGTAGGGTTAGGTATGTACCTCCATACTGTAGGGTTAGGTATGTACCTCCATACTGTAGGGTTAGGTATGTACCTCCATACTGTAGGGTTAGGTATGTACCTCCATACTGTAGGGTTAGGTATGTACCTCCATACTGTAGGGTTAGGTATGTACCCTCCATACTGTAGGGTTAGGTATGTACCACCATACTGTAGGGTTAGGTATGTCCCTCCATACTGTAGGGTTAGGTATGTACCACCTGATGAGTATTGTCATCCTAGGGTATGTCCCTCCATACTGTAGGTTAGGTATGTCCCTCCATACTGTAGGGTTAGGTATGTCCCCCTCCATACTGTAGGGTTAGGGTATGTCCTCCATACTGTAGGGTTAGGTATGTCCCTCCATACTGTATCCGTTAGGCATGTCCCTCCATACTGTAGGGTTAGGTATGTCCCTCCATACTGTAGGGTTAGGTATGTCCTCCATACTGTAGGGTTAGGTATGTACCTCCATACTGTAGGGTTAGGTATGTACCTCCATACTGTAGGGTTAGGTATGTACCTCCATACTGTAGGGTTAGGTATGTACCTCCATACTGTAGGGTTAGGTATGTACCACCATACTGTAGGGTTAGGTATGTCCCTCCATACTGTAGGGTTAGGGTATGTACCACCCATACTATTGTCATCCTTAGGGTCTGTCCCTCCATACTGTAGGGTTAGGTATGTCCCTCCATACCGTAGGGTTAGGGTATGTCCCTCCATACTGTAGGGTTAGGTATGTCCCTCCATACTGTAGGGTTAGGTATGTACCTGATGAGGGTTGTCATCCTGTCTCTGTCCTCCATACTGTAGGGTTAGGTATGTCCCTCCATACTGTAGGGTTAGGTATGTACCTGATGAGTATTGTCATCCTGTCTCTGTCCCTCCATACTGTAGGGTTAGGTATGTCCCTCCATACTGTAGGGTTAGGTATGTACCCTCCATACTGTAGGGTTAGTTATGTACCACCTGGATGAGTATTGTCATCCTGTCTCTGTCCCTCCATACTGTAGGGTTAGGTATGTACCTCCATACTGTAGGGTTAGGTATGTACCTGATGAGTATTGTCATCCTGTCTCTGTCCCTCCATACTGTAGGGTTAGGTATGTACCTATGAGTATTGTCATCCTGTCTCTGTCCCTCCATACTGTAGGGTTAGGTATGTACCTGATGAGTATTGTCATCCTGTCTCTGTCCCTCCATACTGTAGGGTTAGGTATGTCCCTCCATACTGTAGGGTTAGGTATGTACCTGATGAGTATTGTCATCCTGTCTCTGTCCCTCCATACTGTAGGGTTAGGTATGTACCTGATGAGTATTCAGTCATCCTGTCTCTGTCCCTCCATACTGTAGGGTTAGGTATGTACCTGATGAGTATTGTCATCCTCCTGTCCCTCCATACTGTAGGGTTAGGTATGTCCCTCCATACTGTAGGGTTAGGTATGTCCCTCCATACCGTGGTCTGTCCCTCCATACTGTAGGGTTAGGTATGTACCTCCATACTGTAGGGTTAGGTATGTACCTCCATACTGTAGGGTTAGGGTATGTCCCTCCCATACTGTAGGGTTAGTACCTCCATACTGTAGGGTTAGGTATGTCCCTCCATACTGTAGGGTTAGGTATGTACCTCCATACTGTAGGGTTAGGTATGTCCCTCCATACTGTAGGGTTAGGTATGTCCCTCCATACTGTAGGGTTAGGTATGTACCTCCTCCATACTGTAGGGTTAGGTATGTACCCTCCACACTGTAGGGTTAGGTATGTACTGTCCTCCCTCCATACTGTAGGGTTAGGTATGTACCTCCATACTGTAGGGTTAGGTATGTACCCCTGTACTCTGTCCTCTCCATACTGTAGGGTTAGGTATGTACCTCCATACTGTAGGGTTAGGTATGTACCTCCATACTGTAGGGTTAGGTATGTCCCTCCATACTGTAGGGTTAGGTATGTCCCTCCATACTGTAGGGTTAGGTATGTACCTTCATACTGTAGGGTTAGGGTATGTCCTCCATACTGTAGGGTTAGGGTATGTACCTCCATACTGTAGGGTTAGGGTATGTCCCTCCATACTGTAGGGTTAGGTATGTCCCTTCATATTGTCAGGGTTAGGTCTGTCCCTCCATACTGTAGGGTTAGGTATGTACCTCCATACTGTAGGGTTAGGTATGTACCTCCATGAGTAGGGTTATCCTATGTACCTGATGAGTATTGTCATCCTGTAGGAAATAGTCTGTCCCCTCCATACTGTAGGGTTAGGTATGTACCTCCATACCGTAGGGTTAGGGTATGTACCTCTCCATACTGTAGTATTGTCATCCATACTGTAGGGTCTATGTACCTCCATACTGTAGGGTTAGGTATGTACTCTCCATCCATACTGTAGGGTTAGGTATGTCCCTCCATACTGTGTTGTGTATGTACCTCCATACTGTAGGGTTAGGTATGTCCCTCCATACTGTAGGGTTAGGTATGTACCACCTGATGAGTAATATTGTCATCCTGTCTCTGTCCCTCCATACTGTAGGGTTAGGCATGTCCCTCCATACTGTAGGGTTAGGTATGTCCTCCATACTGTAGGGTTAGGTATGTCCCTCCATACTGTAGGGTTAGGTATGTCCCTCCATACTCTGTAGGGTTAGGTATGTACCTCCATACTGTAGGGTTAGGTATGTACCTGATGAGTATTGTCATCCTGGTATGTCCCTCCATACTGTAGGGTTAGGTATGTACCTCCATACTGTAGGGTTAGGTATGTTCCTCCATACTGTAGGGTTAGGTATGTCCCTCCATACTGTAGGGTTAGGTATGTACCTCCATACTGTAGGGTTAGGTATGTACCTGATGAGTATTGTCATCCTGTCTCTGTCCCTCCATACTGTAGGGTTAGGTATGTCCCTCCATACTGTAGGGTTAGGTATGTACCTGATGAGTATTGTCATCCTGTCTCTGTCCCTCCATACTGTAGGGTTAGGTATGTCCCTCCATACTGTAGGGTTAGGTATGTCCCTCCATACTGTAGGGTTAGGTATGTACCTGATGAGTATTGTCATCCTGTCTCTGTCCCTCCATACTGTAGGGTTAGGTATGTCCCTCCATACTGTAGGGTTAGGTATGTACCTCCATACTGTAGGGTTAGGTATGTCCCTCCATACTGTAGGGTTAGGTATGTCCCTCCATACTGTAGGGTTAGGTATGTCCCTCAATACTGTAGGGTTAGGTATGTCCCTCCATACTGTAGGGTTAGGTATGTCCCTCCATACTGTAGGGTTAGGTATGTCCCTCCATACTGTAGGGTTAGGTATGTACCTGATGAGTATTGTCATCCTGTCTCTGTCCCTCCATACTGTAGGGTTAGGTATGTCTCTCCATACTGTAGGGTTAGGTATGTACCTGATGAGTATTGTCATCCTGTCTCTGTCCCTCCATACTGTAGGGTTAGGTATGTCCCTCCATACTGTAGGGTTAGGTATGTACCTGATGAGTATTGTCATCCTGTCTCTGTCCCTCCATACTGTAGGGTTAGGTATGTCCCTCCATACTGTAGGGTTAGGTATGTCCCTCCATACTGTAGGGTTAGGTATGTACCTCCATACTGTAGGGTTAGGTATGTACCTGATGAGTATTGTCATCCTGTCTCTGTCCCTCCATACTGTAGGGTTAGGTATGTACCTCCATACTGTAGGGTTAGGTATGTCCCTCCATACTGTAGGGTTAGGTATGTCCCTCCATACTGTAGGGTTAGGTATGTCCCTCTATACTGTAGGGTTAGGTATGTACCTGATGAGTATTGTCATCCTGTCTCTGTCCCTCCATACTGTAGGCAAGCAGTTCCAGTGTACAGAGTGTGATTACAGCGCTGCACAGAAACCTCTACTGGTACGACACATGGAGCAGCACGCCTCTTTCAAGGTAATCAGAGGAGGGCCGTCTCTCTATATAAAGCTTTTATAATACAGTCACTAGCATCAACGTATCAACACCAGCCTCTAACAGGTTCAACTTCCACTACCATGAAGTACATTTGGACAGCTTAAGGGAGCAGCACAATGTTCCCTCAGAAAAAAAGGACCCTTTCTAGTCTTCATTATTGAAGCCCATTGAAATGTGTTTTCCACAGCCCTACCGCTGCGGCCACTGTCACTACTCCTGTAACATAGCAGGACCCCTGAAGAGACATTACAGCAAGAAGCACCC
>NW_025750090.1:0-20902 GCF_021184085.1 Oncorhynchus gorbuscha | reverse complement strand
TCTACTACCTCCCCTCTCCAGGGGAACGGACGCTACTACCTCCTCTACTACCTCCTTCTACTACCTCCCCTCTCCCAGGGAACAGGACGCTACTACCTCCTCTACTACCTCTTCTACCTACCTCCCCTCTCCAGGAGAACTGACGCTACTACCTCCTCTACTACCTCTTCTACTACCTCCCTCTCCAGGGAGACGGACGCTACTACCTCCTCTACTACCTCTTCTACTACCTCCCTCTCCAGGGAACGGACGCTACTACCTCCTCTACTACCTCTTCTACTACCTCCCCCTCTCCAGGGACGGACCCTTCTACCTCCTCTACTACCTCTTCTACTACCTCCCCTCTCCAGGGGAGACGGACGCTACTACCTCCTCTACTACCTCTTCTACTACCTCCCCTCTCCAGGGGACGGACGCTACTACCTCCTCTACTACTCTCTTCTACTACCTCCCCTCTCCAGAGACGGACGCTTACTACCTCCTCTACTACCTCTTCTACTACCTCCCTCTCCAGGGAACGGACGCTTACTACCTCCTCTACTACCTCTTCTACTGCCTCCCTCTCCAGGGAACGGACGCTACTACCTCCTCTACTACCTCTTCTACTACCTCCCCTCTCCAGGGGAACGGACGCTACTACCTCCTCTACTACCTCTTCTACTACCTCCCCTCTCCAGGGGAACGGACGCTACTACCTCCTCTACTACCTCTTCTACTACCTCCCCTCTCCAGGGGAACGGACGCTACTACCTCCTCTACTACCTCTTCTACTACCTCCCTCTCCAGGGGAACGGACGCTTACTACCTCCTCTACTACCTCTTCTACTACCTCCCCTCTCCAGGAGAACGGACGCTACTACCTCCTCTACTACCTCTTCTACTACCTCCTCTCCAGGAGAACAGACGCCTCATCTACTACACTCCTCTCTCAGAACGGGCTCACCTCTTACTATCTTCTACTACCTCCCTCTCCAGGGGAACGGACGCTACTACCTCCTCTACTACCTCTTCTACTACCTCCCCTCTCCAGGGAACGGACGCTACTACCTCCTCTACTACCTCTTCTACTACCTCCCTCTCCAGGGGAACGGACGCTACTACCTCCTCTACTACCTCTTCTACTACCTCCCTCTCCAGGGAACGGACGCTACTACCTCCTCTACTACCTCTTCTACTACCTCCCCTCTCCAGGGAACGGACGCTACCCTACCTCCTCTACTACCTCTGCTACTACCTCCCTCTCCAGCGGAACGGACGCTCCTACCTCCTCCAGCGGAACGGACGCTCCTACCTCTCCAGCGGACGGGCGCTCCTACCTCCCCCAGCGGACGGACGCTCCTACCTCCCCAGCGGAACGGACGCTCCTACCTCCCCAGCGGAACGGACGCTCCTACCTCCCCAGCGGAACGACGCTCCTGCCTCCCCAGCGGAACGGACGCTCCTACCTCCTCCAGCGGAACGGACGCTCCTACTCTCCTCCAGCGGAACGGACGCTCCTACCTCCCCAGCGAACGGACGCTCCTCCTCCAGCGAACGGACGCTCTTCTCCCAGCGAACGACGCCTCCTACCTCCCCAGCGGAACGGACGCTCTCTACCTCCCTCAGCGGAACGGGACGCTCCTACCTCCCCAGCGGAACGGACGCTCCTACTCTCCCCAGCGGAGACGGACGCTCCTACCTCCCCAGCGAACGGACGCTCCTACCTCCCCAGCGAACGGACGCTCCTACCTCCCCAGCGGAACGGACGCCTTCCTACCTCCCAGCGGAACGGACGCTCCTACCTCCCCAGCGGAACGGACGCTCCTACCTCCCCAGCGGAACGGACGCTCCTACTCTCCCCAGCGGAACGGACGCTTACCTCTCAGCGAACGACGCTCCTCTCCCAGCGAACGGACGCTCCTACCTCCTCAGCGAACGGACGCTTCCTACCTCTCCAGCGAACGGACGCTTCCTACCTCCCTAGCGGAACGGACGCTTCCTACCTCCCCAGCGGAACGGACGCTCCTACCTCCCCAGCGGAACGGACGCCTCCTACTCTCCCCAGCGGAACGGACGCTTCCTACCTCCCCAGCGGAACGGACGCTCCTACCTCCCCAGCGGAACGGACGCCCCTACCTCCTCCAGCGAACGGACGCTCCTACCTCCCCAGCGGAACGGACGCTCCTACCTCCCCAGCGAACGGACGCTTCCTACCTCTCCAGCGAACGGACGCTCCTACCTCCCCAGCGGAACGGACGCCTTCCTACCTCTCCAGCGGAACGGACGCCTTCCTACCTCTCCAGCGGAACGGACGCTCCTACCTCCCCAGCGGAACGGACGCCTCTACCTCCCCAGCGGAACGGACGCCTACTCCCAGCGGAACGACGCCCTCTCCCCAGCGGAACGGACGCTCCTACCTCCCAGCGAACGGACGCTCCTACCTCCCCAGCGAACGGACGCTCCTACCTCCTCAGCGGAACGGACGCCCTACCTCTCCCAGCGGAACGGACGCTCCTACCTCCCCAGCGGAACGGACGCTTCCTACCTCCCCAGCGGAACGGACGCCTCCTACCTCCCCAGCGGAACGGACGCTCCTACTCTCCCCAGCGGAACGGACGCTCCTACCTCCCCAGCGGAACGGACGCCTCTACCTCCCCAGCGGAACGGACGCTCCTACCTCCCCAGCGGAACGGACGCTACTACCTCCCAGCGAACGGACGCTACTACCTCCCCAGCGAACGGACGCTACTACCTCCCCAGCGAACGGACGCTACTACCTCCCCAGCGAACGGACGCGCTACTACCTCCCCAGCGGAACGGACGCTCACTACCTCCCCAGCGGAACGGACGCTACTACCTCCCCAGCGAACGGACGCCACTACCTCCTCAGCGGAACGACGCCACTACCTCCCCAGCGGAACGGACGCTACTACCTCCCCAGCGAACGGACGCCACTACCTTCCCCAGCGGACAGGAGCGGCTCCTACCTCCCCCAGGCGGAGCTGGACGCTACTACCTCCCAGCGGAACGGACGCTACTACTCTCAGCGAACGGACGCTTCCAGCGACTCTCTCAGCGAACGGACGCCTTACTTCTCCAGCGAACGGACGCCTTACCTCCCCTCTGTGCCCAGCGAACGGACGCCTTACCTCCCCAGCGAACGGACGCTTCCTACCTCCCAGCGAACGGACGTCTTCCTACCAGCGAACGACGCCTTTCCCCAGCGGAACGGACGCCTTACCTCCCAGCGGAACGGACGTATTACCTTCCCAGCGAACGGACGCTTCCTACTTCCCTCCCCTAGCGGAACGGGACGCCTACCTCCCAGCGAACGACGCCTTTACCCCTTCCAGCGAACGGACGCTACTACTCTCCTCCCAGCGAACGGACGCCTTACCTCCCCAGCGAACGGACGCCTCCTCGCCAGGGAATGGACGCTTACCTCCCCAGCGGAACGGGAACGCGCCATTCAGCGAACTTCCTCGCCAGCGAACGGGATTGCCATTTTCATTCTCCCTCGCTAGCGGAACGGACGCCATACCTCAGCGAACGGGACGCTACTACCTCCTCGCCAGCGAACGGACGCATTACCTCGCCAGCGGAACGGGACGCCACTACTTTTCGCCAGCGGAACGACGCTACTTACCTCCTCGCCAGCGGAACGGACGCCACTACTTCTCGCCAGCGGAACGGGACGCTACTACCGCCAGCGAACGACGCCACTACCCCTCGCCACGAACGGACGCTTACTACCTCCTCGCCAGCGGAACGGACGCTACTACTTTCCTCGCCAGCGAACGGACGCTACTACCTCCTCGCCAGCGAACGACGCTACTACCTTCCCCTCGCCAGCGAACGGACGCCATTACCGCCAGCGAACGGACGCCATTACCGCCAGCGGAACGGACGCCATTACCTCCCTCTCCAGCGAACGGACGCTACTACCTCCCTCTCCAGCGAACGGACGCCACTACCTCCTCTGCCAGCGGAACGGACGCTACTACCTCCTCTCCAGCGGAACGGACGCCACTACCTCCTCTCCAGCGAACGGACGCTACTACCTCCCTCTCCAGCGGAACGGACGCCACTACCTCCTCTCCAGCGGAACGGACGCTACTACCTCCTCTCCAGCGGAACGGACGCTACTACCTCCTCTCCAGCGGAACGGACGCCACTACTCCCCTCTCCAGCGAACGGACGCTACTACCTCCTCTCCAGCGGAACGGACGCCACTACCTCTCTCCAGCGGAACGGACGCCTACTCCCTCTCCAGCGAACGGACGCTACTACTTCCCTCTCCAGCGGGAACGGACGCTACTACCTCCTCTCCAGCGGAACGGACGCTACTACCTCCTCTCCAGCGGAACGGACGCTACTACCTCCTCTCCAGCGGAACGGACGCCACTACCTCTCTCCAGCGGAACGGACGCTACTACCTCTCCTCCAGCGGAACGGACGCTACTACCTCCCTCTCCAGCGGAACGGGACGCTACTACCTCCTCTCCAGCGGAACGGACGCTACTACCTCCCTCTCCAGCGGAACGGACGCTACTACCTCCCTCTCCAGCGGAACGGACGCTACTACCTCCCCTCTCCAGCGGAACGGACGCTACTACCTCCTCTCCAGCGGAACGGACGCTACTACCTCCCTCTCCAGCGGAACGGACGCTACTACCTCCCCTCCAGCGAACGGACGCTACTACCTCCTCTCTCCAGCGGAACGGACGCTACTACCTCCCCTCTCCAGCGGAACGGACGCTACTACCTCCTCTCCAGCGAACGGACGCTACTACCTCCCTCTCCAGCGGAACGGGACGCTACTACCTCCCTCTCCAGCGGAACGACGCTACTACCTCCTCTCCAGCGAACGGACGCTACTACCTCCTCTCCAGCGGAACGGACGCTACTACCTCCCTCTCCCAGCGGAACGGACGCTACTACCTCCTCTCCAGCGGAACTGACGCTACTACCTCCTCTCCAGCGGAACGGACCCTACTACCTCTCTCCAGCGGAACGGACGCTACTACCTCCCTCTCCAGCGGAACGGACGCTACTACCTCCTCTCCAGCGGAACGGACGCTACTACCTCTCTCTCCAGCGGAACGGACGCTACTACCTCCTCTCTCCAGCGGAACGGACGCCACTACCTCCTCTGTTCAGGGGAACGGACGCCACTACCTCCTCTCCAGCGGAACGGACGCCACTACCTCCTCTGTTCAGCGGAACGGACGCTACTACCTCCTCTCTCCAGGGAACGGACGCTACTACCTCCTCTGTTCAGCGAACGGACGCTACTACCTCCTCTCTCCAGCGGAACGGACGCTACTACCTCCTCTCTCCAGCGGAACGGACGCTACTACCTCTTCTCAGCGAACGGGACGCTACTACCTCCTCTCGCCAGCGGAACGACGCTACTACCTCCTCGCCAGCGGAACGGACGCTACTACCTCCCTCGCCAGCGGAACGGGACGCGCACATCTCCTCGCTTGTAGCGGAACGGACGCCATTCACGCCTCGCCAGCGGAACGGACGCTACTACCTCTCGCCAGCGGAACGGACGCTACTACCTCCTCGCCAGCGGAACGACGCTACTACTCTCCCTTCCAGCGGAACGGACGCTACTACCGCCAGCGAACGGACGCCACTACTCCTCGCCAGCGGAACGGGATTACTCCCTTCTCCAGCGGAACGGACGCATTACTACTTTCCAGCGGAACGGACGCCACTACCTCCCTCTCCAGCGGAACGGAGCCATTACCTCCCTCTTCAGGGGAACGGACGCTTACCACCTCCAGCGAACGGACGCCACTACTTCCCTTCCAGCGGAACGGACGCCACTACCCCTCTCCAGCGGAACGGACGCTACTACCTCCTCTCTCCAGGGGGAACGGACGCTACTACCTCCTCTGTTCAGCGGAACGGACGCTAAATGCCTCCCCCTGTTCAGTGGAACGGACGCTACTACCTCCCCTGTTCAGAGGAACGGACGCTACTACTCTCCCTGTTCAGAGGAACGACGCTGATTACCTCCTATGTTCAGTGGAACGGACGCTACTACCTCCCTGTTCAGTGGAACGATCGCTGGCCACTTCCCTGTTCAGTGGAACGGACGTTACTACCTCCTGTTCAGTGGAACGGACGCTACTACCTCCCCTGTTCAGTGGAACGGACGCTACTACCTCCCCTGTTCAGTGGAACTTGACGCTACTAGCCTCCCCTGTTCAGTGGAACGGACGCTACTACCACCTCTCCAGGAACGGACGCTACTACCTCCTCTGTTTAGTGGAACGGACGCTACTACCTCCCCTTGCCCAGTGGAATGGACGCTACTACCTCCTCTACTACCTCCTCTCTCCAGTGGAACGGACGCTACTACCTCCTCTCTCCAGTGGAACGGACGCTACTACCTCCTCTCTCCAGGGGAACAGACGCTACTACCTCCTCTCTCCAGGGGAACAGACGCTACTACCTCCTCTGTTTAGTGGAACGGACGCTACTACCTCCCCTGTTCAGTGGAATGGACGCTACTACCTCCTCTACTACCTCCTTCTCTCCAGTGGAACGGACGCTACTACCTCCTCTACTACCTCCTCTCTCCAGTGGAACGGACGCTACTACCTCCTCTCTCCAGGGAACAGACGCTACTACCTCCTCTCTCCAGGGGAACAGACGCTACTACCTCCTCTCTCCAGGGAACAGACGCTACTACCTCCTCTCTCCAGCGGAACAGACGCTACTACCTCCTCTCTCCAGGGGAACAGACGCTACTACCTCCTCTCTCCAGGGGAACAGACGCTACTACCTCCCTCTCTCCAGCGGAACGGACGCCACTACCTCCTCTCTCCAGCGGAACGGACGCCACTACCTCCTCTCTCCAGCGGAACGGACGCCACTACCTCCTCTGTCCAGCGGAACAGACGCTACTACCTCCTCTCTCCAGGGGAACGGACGCTACTACCTCTCTGTTCAGCGGAACGGACGCTACTACCTCTCTCTCCAGCGGAACGGACGCTACTACCTCCTCTCTCCAGCGGAACGGACGCTACTACCTCCTCTCCAGCGGAACGGACGCTACTACCTCCTCTCTCAGCGGAACGGACGCTACTACCTCTCCTCTCCAGCGAACGGACGCTACTACCTCCCTCTCCAGCGGAACGGACGCTACTACCTCCTCTCTCCAGCGGAACGGACGCTACTACCTCCCTCTCCAGCGGAACGGACGCTACTACCTCCCCTCTCCAGCGGAACGGACGCCACTACCTCCTCCTCTCCAGCGGAACTGACGCTACTACTCTCCTCTCCAGCGGAACGGACCCTACTACCTCCCTCTCCAGCGGAACGGACGTTACTACCCCTGTCCAGAGAGGAACGACGCTACTACCTCCCCTATCCAGGAACGGACGCTACTACCTCCTCTCTCCAGAGGAACGGACGCCACTACCTCCCCTGTTCAGAGGAACCTACCTCCTCTCTCCAGCCCGACGCGCCACTACCTCCCTGTTCAGAGGAACGGGACGCTACTACCTCCCCTGTTCCACAGAGGAACGGACGCGCTACCTCTCCTGTTCAGCGGAACGGACGCTACTACCTCCTCTCTCCAAGCGGTGGACGCTCTACCTCCCTCCCCCCGTTCAGTGAACGGACGCTACTACTCCTCTTCAGTGGAACGGGCGCTTCTCCCTGTTCAGCGGGAACGGACGCTACTACCTCCTCTTCAGTGAACGGACTACTACCTCCCCTCTTCAGCGGAACGGACGCTACTACCTCCCTCCCATGGAACTTCAGTGGAACGGATCTCCAGCGGAACTGACGCTCTACCTCCCCTTCCGCTGGAACGGACGCTACTACCTCCTCTCTCCCACCGGACTCCCGCCACCCTCCCTCTCCCAGCGGAACGAACGGACGGACGCTACCTCCCAGCGAACGGACGCTGTTCCTCTCTCCAGTGGAACGGACGCTACTACCTCCCCTGTTCAGTGGAACGGACGCCACTACTACCGGTGCCACCTCCTGTTCTCCAGTGGAACGACGCCACTACCTCCTGTTCAGTGGAACGGACGCTACTACCTCCCTCTCTCCAGGGAACGGACGCTACTACCTCCTCTGTTCAGCGGAACGGACGCTACTACCTCCCTGTTCAGTGGAACGGGCGCTTCTACCTCCTGTTCAGAGGAACGGACGCTACTACCTCCCCTGTTCAGAGGAACGGACGCTACTACCTCCATGTTCAGTGGAACGGACGCTACTACCTCCTGTTCAGTGGAACGGACGCTACTACCTCCCCTGTTCAGTGGAACGGACGCTACTACCTCTCCTGTTCAGTGGAACGGGCGCTACCTGTTCAGTGGAACGGACGCTATTACCTCCTGTTCAGTGGAACGGACGCTACTACCTCCCTGTTCAGTGGAACGGACGCTACTCTCCAGTGGAACGGACGCTACCTCCTCTGTTTAGTGGAACAGACGCTACTACCTCCTGTTCAGTGGAATGACGCTACATACCTCCTCTACTACCTCCTCTCTCCAGTGGAACGACGCCATTTACTACCTCACTCTCCAGTGGAACGACGCTACTACCTCCTCTCTCCAGGGGAACAGACGCTAATACCTCCTCTCTCCAGGGAACAGACGCCATTACCTCCTCCAGGGAACGGACGCTACTACCTCCCCTGTTCCCAGTGGAATGGACGCTACTACCTCCTCTACTACCTCCCTCTCCAGTGGAACGGACGCTACCTCCCTCCCCCTCCTCTCTCCAGTGGAACGGACGCTACTACCTCCACTCTCTCCAGGGGAACAGACGCTACTACCTCCTCTCCAGGGAACAGACGCTACTACCTCCTCTCTCCAGGGAACAGACGCTACGCTCCAGCCCGGAACAGACGCTACTACCTCCTCTCCAGGGAACAGACGCTACTACCTCCTCTCCAGGAACGGACGCTACTACCTCCTCTCTCCAGCGAACGGACGCCACTACCTCCTCTCCCAGCGGAACGGACGCCACTACCTCCTCTCTCCCAGCGAACAGACGCCACTACCTCCTCTGTTCAGCGGAACAGACGCCACTACCTTTCCTCTCTCCAGCGGAACGGACGCTACTACCTCCTCTGTTCAGCCCAGACGGACGCTACTCCTCCTCTCCAGCGGAACGGACGCTACTACCTCCTCTCTCCAGCGGAACGACGCTACTACCTCCTCTCCAGCGGAACGGACGCTACTACCTCCTCTCTCCAGCGGAACGGACGCTACTACCTCCTCTTCGCCAGCGAACGGACGCTACTACCTCCTCTTCCAGCGGAACGGACGCTACTACCTCCTCTCCAGCCGAACGGACGCTACCCCTCTTCAGCGGAACGGACGCTACTACCTCCCCTGTCCAGAGGAACGGACGCTACTACCTCCCTGTCCAGAGGAACGGACGCTACTACCCCTGTCCAGAGGAACGGACGCTACTACCTCCCTGTTCAGAGGAACGGACGCTACTACCTCCCCTGTTCAGAGGAACGGACGCTACTACCTCCCTGTTCAGAGGAACGGACGCTACTACCTCCTGTTCAGTGGAACGGACGCTACTACCTCCTGTTCAGTGGAACGGGACGCTACTACCTCCCCTGTTCAGTGGAACGGACGCTACTACCTCCCCTGTTCAGTGGAACGGACGCTACTACCTCCCCTGTTCAGTGGAACGGACGCTACTACCTCCCCTGTTCAGTGGAACGGACGCTACTACCTCCCCTGTTCAGTGGAACGGACGCTACTACCTCCCCTGTTCCAGTGGAACGGACGCTACTACCTCCTGTTCAGTGGAACGGACGCTACTACCTCCCCTGTTCAGTGGAACGGACGCTACTACCTCCTGTTCAGTGGAACGACGCTACTACCTCCCTGTTCAGTGGAACGGACGCTACTACCTCCTGTTCAGTGGAACGGACGCTACTACCTCCCTGTTCAGTGGAACGGACGCTACTACCTCCTGTTCAGTGGAACGGACGCTTACTACCTCCCCTGTTCAGTGGAACGGACGCTACTACCTCCCCTGTTCAGTGGAACGGACGCTACCTCCTCTCCCCAGGGGAACGGACGCTACTACCGCCTGTTTAGTGGAACGGACTACTACCTCCCTGTTCAGTGGAACGGACGCTCACCACCTCCTCTACTACCTCCTCTCTCCAGTGGAACGGACGCTACTACCTCCTCTACTACCTCCCTCTCTCCCGAGTGGAACGGACGCTACTACCTCCTCTCCCAGGGGAACAGACGCTACTACTCCTCTCTCCAGGGGAACAGACGCTACTACCTCCCTCTCAGGGGAACAGACGCTACCTCCTCTCTCCAGGGAACAGACGCTACTACCTCCTCTCAGGGGAACAGACGCTACTACCTCCTCTCTCAGGGGAACAGACGCTACTACCTCCTCTCTCCAGGGGAACGACGCTACTACCTCCTCTCTCCAGCGGAACGGACGCTACTACCTCCTTCTCAGCGAACGGACGCTACTACCTCCTCTCTCCAGCGGAACGGACGCTACTACCTCCTCTCTCCAGCGGAACGGACGCTACTACCTCCTCTCTCCAGCCCAGGCCGACGCTGCCTCCCTCTGTTCAGCGGAACGGACGCTACTACCTCCTCTCAGCGGAACGGGCCTTCTACCTCCTCTCCAAGCGGACGGACGCTACTACCTCTCTCGCCAGGCGGACGGACTACTACCTCCTCTCGCCAGCGGAGACCGGACGCTACTACCTCCTCTCTCAGCGCAGACGCTACTACCTCCTCTCTCCCAGCGGAACGGACTACTATCTCCTCTCTCAGCGGAGCCGGACCTTCTACCTCCTCTCCAGCGGAACGGACGCTACTACCTCCCTGTTCAGAGGACGGACGCTGCCTACCTCCTGTTCAGAGGACGGACGCTACTACCTCCTGTTCCAGAGGAACGGGCGCTACTACCTCCCCTGTTCAGAGACGGACTCTACTACCTCCCTGTTCAGAGGACGGACGCTACTACCTCCCTGTTCAGAGACGGACGCTACTACCTCCCCTGTTCAGTGGAACGGACGCTCCCCCACCTCCCCTGTTCAGTGGAACGGACGCTACTACTCCTGTTCAGTGGAACGGACGCTACTACCTCCTGTTCAGTGGAACGGACGCTACTACCTCCCTCTGTTCAGTGGAACGGACGCTACTACCTCCTGTTCAGTGGAACGGACGCTACTACCCTCCCTGTTCAGTGGAACGGACGCTACTACCTCCCCTGTTCAGTGGAACGGACGCTACTACCTCCTGTTCAGTGGAACGGAGCGCTACTACCTCCCTGTTCAGTGGAACGAGACGCCACCCTCCTGTTCAGTGGAACGGACGCTCTACCTCCCCTGTCCAGAGGACGGACGCTACTGCCTCCTGTCCAGAGGAATGGACTACTACCTCCTGTCCAGAGGAACGGGCGCTACTACCTCCCTGTTCAGAGGAACGGACGCTACTACCTCCCCTGTTCAGAGAAACTGGCTACTACCTCCTGTTCAGTGGAGACGGACGCTACTACCTCCTGTTCAGTGGAACGGACGCTGCCTGCCTCCCCTGTTCAGTGGAGACGGGACGCTCCACTACCTCCTGTTCGGAGTGGAACGGACGCTACCTCCCCTGTTCAGTGGAACGGACGCTACTACCTCCCTGTTCAGTGGAGACGGACGCTCTACCTCCCTGTTCAGTGGAGCCGGACGCTACTACCTCCTGTTCAGTGGAACGGACTACTACCTCCCTGTTCAGTGGAACGGGCGCTACTACTCCTGTTCAGTGGAACGGATACTACTACCTCCCCTGTTCAGTGGAACGGACGCTACTACCTCCCTGTTCAGTGGAGACGGACTACTACCTCCCCTGTTCAGTGGAGACGGACGCTACTACCTCCCTGTTCAGTGGAGCCGGACGCTACTACCTCCCCTGTTCAGGTGGAGACGGGCTACTACCTCCCCTGTTCAGTGGAACGGAGCTACTACCTCCCTGTTCAGTGGAACGGACTACTACCTCCTCTCTCCCGGGGAACGGACGCTACTACCGCCTCTGTTTAGTGGAACGGACGCTACTACCTCCCTGTTCAGTGGAACGGACGCTACTACCTCCTCTACTACCTCCTCTCTCCAGTGGAACGGACGCTACTACCTCCTCTACCTCCTCTCTCCAGTGGAACGAGACGCTACTACCTCCTCTCTCCAGGGAACAGACGCTACCTCCTCTCTCCAGGGAACAGACGCTACTACCTCCTCTCTCCAGGGGAACAGACGCTACTACCTCCTCTCTCCAGGGGGGAACAGACGCTACTACCTCCCTCTCCAGCGGAACAGACGCTACTACCTCCTCTCCCAGCGGAACAGACGCTACTACCTCCTCTCTCCAGCGGAACAGACGCTACTACCTCCTCCAGCGGAACAGACGCTACTACCTCCTCTCTCAGCGGAACGGACGCTACTACCCTCCTCTCTCCAGCGGAACGGACGCTACTACCTCCTCTCCAGCGGAACGACGCTACTACCTCCTCTGTTCAGCGGAACGGACGCTACTACCTCCTCTCCAGCGGAACGGACGCTACTACCTCCTCTCCAGCGGAACGGACGCTACCTACCTCCTCTCTCCAGCGGAACGGACGCTACTACCTCCTGTCGCCAGCGGAACGGACGCTACTACCTCCTCTCTCCAGCGGAACGGACGCCTCCCTCTCCAGCGGAACGGACGCTACTACCTCCTCTCTCCAGCGGAACGGACGCTACTACCTCCTCTCTCCAGCGGAACGGACGCTACTACCTCCTGTTCAGAGGAACGGACGCTACTACCTCCCTGTTCAGAGGAACGGACGCTACTACCTCCTGTTCAGAGGAACGGACGCTACTACCTCCCTGTTCAGAGGAACGGACTACTACCTCCCCTGTTCAGAGGAACGGACGCTACTACCTCCTGTTCAGTGGAACGGACGCTACTACCTCCCCTGTTCAGTGGAACGGACGCTACTACCTCCCCTGTTCAGTGGAACGGACGCTACTACCTCCCTGTTCAGTGGAACGGACGCTACTACCTCCCCTGTTCAGTGGAACGGACGCTACTACCTCCCTGTTCAGTGGAACGGACGCTCTACTACCTCCCTGTTCAGTGGAACGGACGCTACTACCTCCCTGTTCAGTGGAACGGACGCTACTACCTCCCTGTTCAGTGGAACGGACGCTACTACCTCCCCCTGTTCAGTGGAACGGGCTACTACCTCCCCTGTTCAGTGGAACGGACGCTCCTCCCTGTTCAGTGGAACGGACGCTACTACCTCCTCTCTCCAGGGAACGGACGCTACTACCCTCTGTTTAGTGGAACGGACGCTACTACCTCCCTGTTCAGTGGAACGGACGCTACTACCTCCTCTACTACCTCCTCTCTCCAGTGGAACGGACGCTACTACCTCCTCTACTACCTCCTCTCTCCAGTGGAACGGACGCTACTACCTCCTCTCTCCAGGGGAACAGACGCTACTACCTCCTCTCTCCAGGGGAACAGACGCTACTACCGCCTCTGTTTAGTGGAACGGACGCTACTACCGCCTCTGTTTAGTGGAACGGACGCTACTACCTCCCCTGTTCAGTGGAACGGACGCTACTACCTCCTCTACTACCTCCTCTCTCCAGTGGAACGGACGCTACTACCTCCTCTACTACCTCCTCTCTCCAGTGGAACGGACGCTACTACCTCCTCTCTCCAGGGGAACAGACGCTACTACCTCCTCTCTCCAGGGGAACAGACGCTACTACCTCCTCTCTCCAGGGGAACAGACGCTACTACCTCCTCTCTCCAGGGGAACAGACGCTACTACCTCCTCTCTCCAGGGAACAGACGCTACTACCTCCTCTCTCAGGGGAACAGACGCTACTACCTCCTCTCTCCAGGGGAACAGACGCTACTACCTCCTCTCTCCAGCGGAACAGACGCTACTACCTCCTCTCCAGCGGAACAGACGCTACTACCTCCTCTCTCCAGGGGAACAGACGCTACTACCTCCTCTACTACCTCCTCTCTCCAGGGGAACAGACGCTACTACCTCCTCTCTCCAGGGGAACAGACGCTACTACCTCCTCTCTCCAGGGGAACAGACGCTACTACCTCCTCTCTCCAGGGGAACAGACGCTACTACCTCCTCTCTCCAGGGGAACAGACGCTACTACCTCCTCTCTCCAGGGGGAACAGACGCTACTACCTCCTCTCTCCAGGGAACAGACGCTACTACCTCCTCTCTCCAGGGGAACAGACGCTACTACCTCCTCTCTCCAGGGGAACAGACGCTACTACCTCCTCTCTCCAGGGGAACAGACGCTACTACCTCCTCTCCCCAGGGGAACAGACGCTACTACCTCCTCTCTCCAGGGGGAACAGACGCTACTACCTCCTCTCTCCAGGGGAACAGACGCTACTACCTCCCTCTCTCCAGGGAACAGACGCTACTACCTCCTCTCTCCAGGGAACAGACGCTACTACCTCCTCTCTCAGGGAACAGACGCTACTACCTCCTCTCTCCAGGGGAACAGACGCTACTACCTCCTCTCTCCAGGGGGAACAGACGCTACTACCTCCTCTCTCCAGGGGAACAGACGCTACTACCTCCTCTCCTCCAGGGAACAGACGCTACTACCTCCTCTACTACCTCCTCTCTCCAGGGGAACAGACGCTACTACCTCTTCTACTACCTCTTCTACTACCTCCTCTACTACCTCCTCTACTACCTCCTCTCTCCAGGGGAACAGACGCTACTACCTCTTCTACTACCTCTTCTACTACCTCTTCTACTACCTCTTCTACTACCTCTTCTCTCTCCAGTGGAACGGACGCTACTACCTCCTCTTTCTTCTCTCTCTTCTTCTTGCGGGGCTGGTTGTCTCCGTCCTGCGAAGGGCGTTGAGCTCACTGCCGTACTCCGGATCAACCCTCGATGGCCCCTTCACTATCTGGTCACGGCGCTTTGTGTCCTCATCAAGATCCCTCCTCCTCCTCCTTTCTCTTCCTTGAGCCGTCCTCTGACATGGCTCCCTATGAGAACAGAAACAGAAAACGGAGACGGAGGTTCTTATTATGAATCTTTGGATATGATATTTACCTTGGCTGTAAATGGAATCATAGGTTGAGTGGCGCAGCGGTCTAAGGCACTCCATCTCAGTGCTAGAGATGTCCCTACAGACATCCCGGTTCAAATCCAGGCTGTATCACAAATCCAGGCCGTGATTGGGAGTCGCATAGGGCGGCACACAATTGGCCCAGCGTCGTCCGGGTTTGGCCAGTGGTAGGCCGTCATTGTAAATAAGAATGTGTTCTTAACTGACTTGCCTTGTTAAATAAAAGGTTAAATTAAAAATTCAATTAAATCTGAGTCTGTCCTTCATCACCTCTCATGATAGACAGGACATAGGTCTACTGATCACCCCATGTTCTGTGTGTGTGTGTGTGTGTGTGTGTGTGTGTGTGTGTGTGTGTGTGTGTGTGTGTGTGTGTGTGTGTGTGTGTGTGTGTGTGTGTGTGTGTGTGTGTGTGTGTGTGTGTGTGTGTGTTCACCCCGTTGGCGTTCCTCTTCCTAGCCTTCCATTCTTCAAGCTGGGCCTTGGTCTTAGCATCCACCTTGACCAGCAGCTTCTTGTCTCCCAGCAACAGCTCATGTAGCAGACGCAGGGAACGCAGGGTGGACTCTGGCTCCTTGTACTCACAGAAACCAAACGCTACAGAGAGGAAGGGAGCGAGGGGAGAAGAGAGCGCGATAGAGAGAGCGCGCGATAGAGAGGGAAAGGAGCGAGGGAGGAAGAGCGCGATAGAGAGGGAAGGGAGCAAGGGAGAAAGAGAGCGCGATAGAGAGGAAGGGAGCGAGGGAGAAAGGGGAAGGGAGCGGGGAGATAGAGAGCGCGATAGAGAGGGGAAGGGAGCGAGGGAGATAGAGAGAGGAAGGGAGCGAGGGAGAAAGAGAGAGGAAGGGAGCGAGGGAGATAGAGAGCGCGATAGAGAGGGGAAGGGAGCGAGGGAGATAGAGAGGGGAAGGGAGCGAGGGAGAAAGAGAGAGGAAGGGAGCGAGGGAGAAAGAGAGAGGAAGGGAGCGAGGGAGTTAGAGAGCGAGGGAGTAAGAGAGCGAGGGAGGAAGAGAGCGAGGGAGGAAGAGAGCGAGGGAGGAAGAGAGCGAGGGAGGAAGAGAGCGAGGGAGGAAGAGAGCGAGGGAGGAAGAGAGCGAGGGAGGAAGAGAGCGAGGGAGGAAGAGAGCGAGGGAGGAAGAGAGCGAGGGAGGAAGAGAGCGAGGGAGGAAGAGAGCGAGGGAGGAAGAGAGCGAGGGAGGAAGAGAGCGAGGGAGGAAGAGAGCGAGGGAGGAAGAGAGCGAGGGAGGAAGAGAGCGAGGGAGGAAGAGAGCTTAGGAGGAAGAGAGCGCTGATAGAGAGGGGAAGGGAACGAGAGGGAAGGAATGAGGGAGGAAGAGGAGAGAGGAAGGGGGAGCAAGGGAGGAAGAGAGAGCGAGGGAGTTAGAGAGCGCGATAGAGAGGGGAACGGAGTGAGGAGATAGAGAACCTTGAGAGCGCGATAGAGAGTGAAAGAGAGAGGGGGGAGGAAGATGGAGACAGAGAGAGAGACGTGGAAGATGTCACTAATATTACAAACAGAGAGTGGTTACTAGTGAACGCTCAGGTGGGGAAAAGACAGGACAAGAGTTAGTACCGAGCTGACAGAGAAAGACAAACTTTGTTCTCTTTAAAATCTTATTTTGAATAAATGAACTGTCATTTACATCAGCGATCAAAAAGAAAGGTGCATTTGTTTCTAAAAACCCATCTGTTGTACAGAACTAGAGCCAACTCCTTAACATAACATGAAGCTGGTGGTCTCATCACCTCACTATGTAAACAGTCATCATGAGGCTGGTCAACCATGACATTCTAGAGACGTGGCGGTAACAACACGCTAACAACACGGGCTTGGTGGTAACAACATGGTAACAACACGGGCTTGGCGGTAACAACACGGGCTTGGCGGTAACAACACGGGCTTGGCGGTAACAACACGGGCTTGGCGGTAACAACACAGTAACAACACAGTAACAACACAGTAACAACACAGTAACAACACAGTAACAACACAGTAACAACACAGTAACAACACAGTAACAACACAGTAACAACACAGTAACAACACAGTAACAACACAGTAACAACACAGTAACAACACAGTAACAACACAGTAACAACACAGTAACAACACAGTAACAACACAGTAACAACACAGTAACAACACAGTAACAACACAGTAACAACACAGTAACAACACAGTAACAACACAGTAACAACACAGTAACAACACAGTAACAACACAGTAACAACACAGTAACAACACAGTAACAACACAGTAACAACACAGTAACAACACAGTAACAACACAGTAACAACACAGTAACAACACAGTAACAACACAGTAACAACACAGTAACAACACAGTAACAACACAGTAACAACACAGTAACAACACAGTAACAACACAGTAACAACACAGTAACAACACAGTAACAACACAGTAACAACACAGTAACAAACACAGTAACAACACAGTAACAAACACAGTAACAACACAGTAACAACACAGTAACAACACAGTAACAACACAGTAACAACACAGTAACAACACAGTAACAACACAGTAACAACACAGTAACAACACAGTAACAACACAGTAACAACACAGTAACAACACAGTAACAACACAGTAACAACACAGTAACAACACAGTAACAACACAGTAACAAGCACAGTAACAACACAGTAACAACACAGTAACAACACAGTAACAACACAGTAACAACACAGTAACAACACAGTAACAACACAGTAACAACACAGTAACAACACAGTAACAACACAGTAACAACACAGTAACAACACAGTAACAACACAGTAACAACACAGTAACAACACAGTAACAACACAGTAACAACACAGTAACAACACAGTAACAACACAGTAACAACACAGTAACAACACAGTAACAACACAGTAACAACACAGTAACAACACAGTAACAACACAGTAACAACACAGTAACAACACAGTAACAACACAGTAACAACACAGTAACAACACAGTAACAACACAGTAACAACACAGTAACAACACAGTAACAACACAGTAACACACAGTAACAACACAGTAACAACACAGTAACAACACAGTAACAACACAGTAACAACACAGTAACAACACAGTAACAACACAGTAACAACACAGTAACAACACAGTAACAACACAGTAACAACACAGTAACAACACAGTAACAACACAGTAACAACACAGTAACAACACAGTAACAAACACGAGTAACAACACAGTAACAACACAGTAACAACACAGTAACAACACAGTAACAACACAGTAACAACACAGTAACAACACAGTAACAACACAGTAACAACACAGTAACAACACAGTAACAACACAGTAACAACACAGTAACAACACAGTAACAACACAGTAACAACACAGTAACAACACAGTAACAACACAGTAACAACACAGTAACAACACAGTAACAACACAGTAACAACACAGTAACAACACAGTAACAACATGGGCTTGACGCTAACAACACGCTAACAACACGGGCTTGGCAGTAACAACACGGGCTTGGCAGTAACAACACGGGCTTGGCAGTAACAACACAGTAACAACATGGGCTTGACGCTAACAACACGGTAACAACACGGGCGTGGCAGTAACACGGGCTTGGCAGTAACTACACAGTAACTACACAGTAACTACACAGTAACTACACACACAGTAACTACACACACAGTAACTACACACACAGTAACTACACACACAGTAACTACACACACAGTAACTACACACACAGTAACTACACACACAGTAACTACACACACAGTAACAACACACACAGTAACAACACACACAGTAACAACACACACAGTAACAACACACACAGTAACAACACACACAGTAACAACATGGGCTTGACGGTAACAACACGGTAACAACACGGGCTTGGAGGTAACAACACGGTAACAACATGGGCTTGGAGGTAACAACATGGGCTTGACGGTAACAACACTGTAACAACACGGGCTTGGAGGTAACAACACGGTAACAACACGGTAACAACATGGGCTTGGAGGTAACACGGTAACAACATGGGCTTGGAGGTAACAACACGGTAACAACATGGGCTTGGAGGTAACAACACGGTAACAACACGGTAACAACATGGGCTTGGAGGTAACAACACGGGCTTGGAGGTAACAACATGGGCTTGGAGGTAACAACACGGTAACAACACGGTAACAACACGGGCTTGGAGGTAACAACATGGGCTTGGAGGTAACAACACGGTAACAACACGGTAACAACATGGGCTTGGAGGTAACAACACGGGCTTGGAGGTAACAACACGGGCTTGGAGGTAACAACACGGGCTTGGAGGTAACAACACGGGCTTGGAGGTAACAACACGGTAACAACGCGGGCTTGGCGGTAACAACACGGTAACAACGCGGGCTTGGCGGTAACAACAAGGAACAAGGAAAGGAGGGAAAGTATAGTAGAAGTATTGTACCTGTTTTGTTTTTACCTTGCAGTTTCCCAGAAGCCCCTTGGACCCTCTTCCAGCTCAGGACCAGGCCACATTTCTACAGGATGGAGGAAAGGAGGGGACCTCATCTGAGACTAAACACCAATGTCAGAGTGATCCATCATCATTCAATCACATTACTTAATATATGCCTTTTCTATGTAAGTGTTTAGTCCAGGGCTCTCCAACCCTGTTCCTGGAGAGATACCCACCTGTAGGTTGACATCTATCTAGTCCAGGGGTCTCCAACCCTGTTCCTGGAGAGATACCTACTGTAGGTTTACATCTATCTAGTCCAGGGCTCTCCAACCCTGTTCCTGGAGAGATACCCACCTGAAGGTTGACATCTATCTAGTCCAGGGCTCTCCAACCCTGTTCCTGGAGAGATACCCACCTGAAGGTTGACATCTATCTAGTCCAGGGCTCTCAACCCTGTTCCTGGACAGATACCCTCCTGTAGATAGCCCTCCTCTCTGACAAAGTGTTTTACATTTTAACACGGACCCAGAACCCAAGAACAGAAAGAAAAAGTGCCCAAAGGAAAATAAAACGCAAGAAGAACCGGAACACAAACTGGAAATGGTTCATACATTGCGTGCAGTAATATGACTGAAACTTATATAGATCTCAGATGGATTGTCTGGGGCCAAAGTTAACCTGCCCTTTCGTGTCATGACCATCATGTTTTTAGGGAGAGGATCCTTTTGTACATTTTGCGAGTTTAACCAATTCCAGTCGCTTTGCTGAAGGGCTCCGGGGGATTTTTCTCTAGTCTATAATGATTTGATTTGATTTATTATGCCGACATCTTTGAAACTATCATTTTCACCTCTAGAACTGAGCCCAATAACATATTGGTAAAAATTATTTTTAAGTATTGGACCATGGATATGGGGCTCCCGAGTGACGCAGGGGTCTAAGGCACAGCGATCTCAGTGCTAGAGAGGCGCCACTGAACATCCTGGTTCGAATCCAGGCTGTATCACAACCGGCCGGATCGGGAATAGGGCTGCGCACAATTGGCAAAGCGTCGCCCGGGTTTGGCCAGTGTAGGGTGTAAATAAGAATTTGCTCTTAACCAACTTGCCTAATTAAATAAAGGTTAAATTAACTTAAAATAATATAGCCCAGGGTTCTCCAATCTAGTACCTGGAGAGCTACCGTTCTGTAGGTTTTTGCTCAAACCCTAATCTAGTGCACCTGATTCTAATAATTAGCTGGTTGATAAGATTAATCAGGTGTGTAACAACTGGGGTTGGCCCGAAAACCTACACGAGGGTCTCTCTCCAGGAACAGGGTTGGTGAGC
>NW_025750088.1:0-20910 GCF_021184085.1 Oncorhynchus gorbuscha | reverse complement strand
GCCACCAGCCACCAGGTACCAGCCATACGCCACACGCCACCAGCCACACACCACCAGCGACCAGCCACATGCCACCAGCCACATGTCACCAGCCAGCAGCCACCACGTCACCAGCCACACACCACCAGCCACTCGCCACCAGCCACACGTCACCAGCCACATGCCACCAGCCACACGCCACAAGGCCACACGCCACCAGCCACCAGCCACACGCCACATGTCACCAGCCACATGTCACCAGCCACACATCACCAGCCACACGCCACCAGCCACACATCACCAGCCACATGCCACCAGCAACACGCCACCAGCCACCAGCCACCAGCCACACGTCACCAGCCACACACCACCAGACACACGCCACCAGCCACACGCCACACGCCACACGCCACACGCCACCAGCCACACGCCACACGCCACACGCCACCAGCCACACGTCACCAGCCACCAGCCACACGCCACACGCCACCAGCCACCAGCCACCAGCCACCAGCCACACGCCACCAGCCACACGCCACCAGCCACACGCCACCAGCCACACGCCACCAGCCACACGTCACACGTCACCAGACACACGTCACCAGCCACACGCTACCAGCCACACGTCAACCAGCCACATGTCACCATCCACATGTCACCATCCACACGCCACTAGCCACACGCCACTAGCCACACGCCACCAGCCACCAGCCACCAGCCAACAGCCACCAGCCACACGCCACTAGCCACACGCCACCAGCGACCAGCCACACGCCACCAGCTACATGTCACCAGCCACACGCCACCAGCCACACGCCACCAGCCACACGTCACCAGCCACCATCCACACGTCACCAGCCACCAGCCACACGTCACCAGCCACACGCCCCCAGCCACACGCCACCAGCCACACGCCACCAGCCACACGCCAACAGCCACTAGCCACCAGCCACACGCCACCAGCCACACACCACCAGACACACGCCACCAGCCACCAGCCACACACCACACGTCACCAGCCACCAGCCACCAGCCACCAGCCACCAGGTACCAGCCACCAGCCACCAGCCACCAGCCACCAGCCACCAGCCACCAGCCACACGCCACCAGCCACACGTCACCAGCCACACGTCACCAGCCACACGCCACCAGCCACACATCACCAGCCACACGTAACCAGCCACAGGCCACCAGCCACACATCACCAGCCACACGTCACCAGCCACACGTCACCAGCCACACGTCACCAGCCACCAGCCACACGCCACCAGCCACACGTCACCAGCCGCACGCCACCAGCCACCAGCCACCAGCCACCAGCCACCAGCCACCAGCCACCAGCCACCAGCCACCAGCCACCAGCCACACGCCACCAGCCACACGCCACCAGCCACACACAACCAGCCACACGCCACCAGCCACACGCCACCAGCCACACGTCACCAGCCACACGCAACCAGCCACACGCCACCAGCAACCAGCCACCAGCCACACGTCACCAGCCACACGTCACCAGCCACACGCCAGCAGCCACACGCCACCAGCCACACGCCACCAGCCATACGTCACCAGCCACACGTCACCATCCACACGCCACCAGCCACACGTCACCAGCCACACATCACCAACCACCAGCCACACGGCACCAGCCACCAGGTACCAGCCACACGTCAGACGCCACCAGCCACACACCACACGCCACCAGCCACACGCCACCAGTCACCAGCCACACGCCACACACCACCAGCCACACACCACCAGCCACCAGCCACCAGCCACACGTCACCAGCCACACGCCACCAGCCACCAGACACACGCCACCAGCCACCAGCCACCAGCCACCAGCCACCAGCCACAGGCCACCAGCTACACATCACCAGCCACACGTCACCAGCCACAGGCCACCAGCCACACGTCACCAGCCACCAGCCACACGCCACCAGCCAAACGTCACCAGCCACCAGCCACCAGCCACCAGCCACCAGCCACACGCCACCAGCCACACGCAACCAGCCACACGCCACCAGCCACACGCAACCAGCCACCAGCCACACGCCACCAGCCACCAGGTACCAGCCACACGCCACACGCCACCAGCCACACACCACCAGCGACCAGCCATACGTCACCAGCCACACGCCACCATCCACACGCCACCAGCCACACGCCACCAGCCACACGCCACCAGTGACCAGCCACACGCCACCAGCCACACGTCACCAGCCACACGTCACCAGCCACAGGCCACCAGCCACAGGCCACCAGCCACACGTCACCATGCCACAAGCCACCAGCCACGCATCACCAGGCCCACGTCACCAGCCACAGGCCACCAGCCACCAGCCACACGCCACCAGCCACACGCCACCAGCCACACGTCACCAGCCGCACGCCACCAGCCACCAGCCACCAGCCACCAGCAACCAGCCACCAGCCACACGCCACCAGCCACACTCACCAGCCACACGTCACCAGCCACACGCAACCAGCCACACGCCACCAGCAACATGCCACCAGCCACACGTCACCAGCCACACGCAACCAGCCACACGCCACCAGCAACAAGCCACCAGCCACACGTCACCAGCCACACGTCACCAGCCACACGTCACCAGCCACACGCCACCAGCCACACGCCACCAGCCACACGTCACCAGCCACACGCCACCAGGTACCAGCCACACGCCACCGCCACCAGCAACACACCACCAGCGACCAGCCACACACGCTTAATTAGGCCACACGCTTATACCAGCGATCAGCCACACGCCACCAGCCACACGGGCCACCAGCCACAGGCCACCAGCCACAGGCCACCGCCACAGGCCACCAGCCAGAGGCCACCAGCCACCAGCCACCAGCCACCAGCTGACATCGTCACCTTCAGCTACACGCCACCAGCCACACTGCCACTACAGGCCACCAGCCACAGGCCACCAGCCACACGCCACACGCCACCAGCCACACGCCACCAGCCACCAGCCAGCCACCAGCCACCGTCACCAGCCACATCGCCACCAGCCACACGCCACAGCCCTACCAGCCACACGCAACAGCCACAACCCCGTCACCAGCCATAATCGCAGCCCGCTGCCGTCACCAGCCACACCGTCACTCCAGCCACCGCCCACCGCCACCAGCAACACACCACAGGCCAGCCACGTACCACCAGCCAGGCTGTCACCAGCCTCCTTCATTACCCCACACGTCACCAGCCATGGGCCACCAGCCACACCGCCACCAGCCACCGTCAGCCACGCCACCTCAGCCACACGCCACCAGCCACACGCAACCAGCCACAAGCCACTAGCCCATCATCGTCACCAGCCACACCACCAGCAACACACGCCACCAGTCAACCAGCCACCAGCCACACGTCACCAGCCACCAGCCACCGCCACCAGCCACACGTCACCAGCCACGCCACCAGCCACACGCCACAAAGTAATACGTCACCAGCCACATCCCGCACCATGCCCTCAGCCACTCAGCTCAGCCACCAGCTACACGCCACCAGCTACCAGCCACACGCCACACGCCACCGGTCACACACCACCAGCGACCAGCCACAAGCCACCAGCCACACGCCACCAGCGACCAGCCACACGCCACCAGCCACACGCCACCAGCCACACGTCACCAACCACACGCCACCAGCCACCAGACACATGCCACCAGACACACGCCACCAGCCACATCGTCACCAGCCATGTGGCCACCAGCCCACAGGCCACCAGCCAGCATACCATACGCCACCAGCCACCAGCCACCAGCCACCAGCCACCAGCCACCAGCTACACATCACCAGCCACACGTCACCAGCCACAGGACACCAGCCACACGTCACCAGCCACACGCCACCAGCCAAACGCCACCAGCAGCCACCAGCCACCAGCCACCACCAGCTCAGCTACACGCCACCAGCCATCAACAGCTACACGCGCCCAGCAACACGCCACCAACCACGCCACCAGCTACACGCAACCAGCCACACGCACCACATCGTCACCAGCTACACGCACTCAGCCATGGCCACCAGCCACCGCCACCATCCACACGCCACCAGCCACATCGTCACCAGCCAATGTCACCAGCCACCAGCACACCAGCCACAGGTACCAGCCACACGCCACTAGCCACACATCACCAGCCACTCAGCCACCCGCCACCAGCCACACGTCACCAGCCCCACGCCACCAGCCAGCCACCAGCTGACAGGCCCTAGCCACACATCACCAGCCACCAGCCACACCCACCAGCTAACGCATACCCAGCCACCAGCCACCAGCCACCAGCCACCAGCCAGCAGCCACAGCCACCACCCACACGCCACCAGCCATTCACATCACCAGCCACACCCAACCAGCCACACGCCACCAGCCACACGCCACCAGCCACGTCACCAGCCACACGCAACCAGCCCACGCCACCAGCCACCAGCCACACAGCCCATCGTCACCAGCCACACGTCACCAGCCACACGTCACCAGCCACACGTCACCAGCCACACGCCACCAGCCACACGCCACCAGCCATATGTCACCAGCCACACGCCACCATCCACACGCCAACAGCCACACGTCACTAGCCACACGTCACCAGCCACCAGCCACACGCCACCAGCCACCAGGTACCAGCCATACGCCACACGCCACCAGCCACACACCACCAGCGACCAGCCACATGCCACCAGCCACATGTCACCAGCCAGCAGCCACACGTCACCAGCCACACACCACCAGCCACTCGCCACCAGCCACACGTCACCAGCCACATGCCACCAGCCACACGCCACAAGGCCACACGCCACCAGCCACCAGCCACACGCCACACGTCACCAGCCACATGTCACCAGCCACACATCACCAGCCACACGCCACCAGCCACACATCACCAGCCACATGCCACCAGCAACACGCCACCAGCCACCAGCCACCAGCCACACGTCACCAGCCACACACCACCAGACACACGCCACCAGCCACACGCCACACGCCACACTCCACCAGCCACACGCCACACGCCACACGCCACCAGCCACACGTCACCAGCCACCAGCCACACGCCACACGCCACCAGCCACCAGCCACCAGCCACCAGCCACACGCCACCAGCCACACGCCACCAGCCACACGCCACCAGCCACACGTCACACGTCACCAGACACACGTCACCAGCCACACGCTACCAGCCACACGTCAACCAGCGACATGTCACCATCCACATGTCACCATCCACACGCCACTAGCCACACGCCACTAGCCACACGCCACCAGCCACCAGCCACCAGCCAACAGCCACCAGCCACACGCCACTAGCCACACGCCACCAGCGACCAGCCACACGCCACCAGCTACATGTCACCAGCCACACGCCACCAGCCACACGCCACCAGCCACACGTCACCAGCCACCATCCACACGTCACCAGCCACCAGCCACACGTCACCAGCCACACGCCCCCAGCCACACGCCACCAGCCACACGCCACCAGCCACACGCCAACAGCCACTAGCCACCAGCCACATGCCCACCAGCCACACACCACCAGGCCCACGCCACCAAGCACCAGCCACACCACCCGTCATAAACCACAGCCATAGCCCACCAAACCACAGGTACCAGCCACCAGCCACCATGCCAATACCAGCCACCAGCCACCGCCCATAATACACGTCACCAACCTTGCGTCACCAAGCCACACCCGCCACCAATAAGCCATGGCCACATGCTCATACAGGCCACCAGCCCCTCCACCAGCCACCGTCACCAGCCACACGTCACCAGCCACCGTCACCTTCACAGCCACCCGCCTGGCAATCACAGCACCCACCCACCACCAGCCACCAGCCACCAGCCACCAGCCACCAGCCACCAGCCACCAGCCACCAGCCACACCGCCACCAGCCACACACCACCAGCCACGACCAGCCACGCCACCAGCCACACCGCCACCAGCCACCCGTCACCAGCCACCGCAACCAGCCACCGCCCACCAGCAACCAGCCACCAGCCACGTCACCAGCCACGTCACCAGCCACACGCCAGCAGCCACACGCCACCAGCCACACGCCACCAGCCATACGTCACCAGCCACATCACCATCCACCACGCCACCAGCCACCGTCACCAACCACACATCACCAACCACCAGCCAGCACGGCACCAGCCACCAGGTACCAGCCCTGCGTCCAGGCGCCACCAGCACCAGCCACCAGCCACTGCGCCACCAGTCACCAGCCACCGCCACACACCACCAGCCACACACCGCAGCCACCAGCCACCAGCCACCAGCCACCACGTCACCAGCCACACGCCACCAGCCACCAGACACACGCCACCAGCCACCAGCCACCAGCCACCAGCCACCAGCCACAGGCCACCAGCTACACATCACCAGCCACACGTCACCAGCCACAGGCCACCAGCCACACGTCACCAGCCACCAGCCACACGCCACCAGCCAAACGTCACCAGCCACCAGCCACCAGCCACCAGCCACCAGCCACCAGCCACCAGCCACACGCCACCAGCCACACGCAACCAGCCACACGTCACCAGCCACACGCAACCAGCCACCAGCCACACGCCACCAGCCACCAGGTACCAGCCACACGCCACACGCCACCAGCCACACACCACCAGCGACCAGCCATACGTCACCAGCCACCGCCACCATCCACACGCCACCAGCCACACGCCACCAGCCACACGCCCCAGTGACCAGCCACACGCCACCAGCCACACGTCACAGCCACACGTCACCAGCCACAGGCCACCAGCCACAGGCCACCAGCCACACGTCACCATGCCACAAGCCACCAGCCACGCATCACCAGGCCCACGTCACCAGCCACAGGCCACCAGCCACCAGCCACACGCCACCAGCCACACGCCACCAGCCACACGTCACCAGCCGCACGCCACCAGCCACCAGCCACCAGCCACCAGCAACCAGCCACCAGCCACCAGCCACCAGCCACACTCCACCAGCCACACGTCACCAGCCACACGCAACCAGCCACACGCCACCAGCAACATGCCACCAGCCACACGTCACCAGCCACACGCAACCAGCCACACGCCACCAGCAACCAGCCACCAGCCACACGTCACCAGCCACACGCCACCAGCCACACGTCACCAGCCACACGTCACCAGCCACACGCCACCAGCCACACGTCACCAGCCACACGTCACCAGGTACCAGCCACACGCCACACGCCACCAGCAACACACCACCAGCGACCAGCCACATGCCACCAGCCACATGTCACCAGCCTCCAGCCACACGCCACCAGCCACTCGTCACCAGCCACACGCCACCAGTCACACGCCACCAGCCACACGTCACCAGCCACACGTCACCAGCCACATGCCACCAGCCACACGCCACCAGCCACACGCCACCAGCCACCAGCCACACGCCACACGTCACACGTCACCATCCACACGTCACCAGCCACACGTCACCAGCCACACACCACCAGCAACACATCACCAGCCACACGTCACCAGCCACAGGCCACCAGCCACACGTCACCAGCCACCAGCCACACGCCACCAGCCACACGTCACCAGCCGCACGCCACCAGCCACACGCCACCAGCCACACACCACCAGACACACGCCACCAGTCACCAGCCACACGCCACACACCACCAGCCACCAGCCACCAGCCACCAGCCACACGCCACACGCCACACGCCACCAGCCACCAGCCACCAGCCACCAGCCACCAGCCACCAGCCACAGGCCACCAGCTACACATCACCAGCCACGCGTCACCAGCCACAGGCCACCAGCCACACGTCACCAGCCACCAGCCACACGCCACCAGCCAAACGTCACCAGCCACCAGCCATCAGCCACCAGCCACCAGCCACCAGCCACACGCCACCAGCCACACGCAACCAGCCACACGTCACCAGCCACACGCAACCAGCCACACGCCACCAGCCACCAGGTACCAGCCACACGCCAGACGCCACCAGCCACACACCACCAGCGACCAGCCACGCATCACCAGGCCCACGTCACCAGCCAAAGGCCACCAGCCACACGTCACCAGCCACCAGCCACACGCCACCAGCCACACGTCACCAGCCGCACGCCACCAGCCACCAGCCACCAGCCACCAGCCACCAGCCACACTCCACCAGCCACACGTCACCAGCCACACGCAACCAGCCACACGACACCAGCCACACGCCACCAGCCACACGTCACCAGCCACACGCCACCAGCCACACGCCACCAGCCACACGTCACCAGCCACACGTCACCAGCCACACGTCACCAGCCACACGTCACCAGCCACTAGCCACACGCCACCAGCCACCAGGTACCAGCCACACGCCACACGCCACCAGCCACACGCCACCAGCCACACGCCACCAGCTACATGTCACCAGCCACACGCCACCAGCGACCAGCCACACGTCTCCAGCTACATGTCACCAGCCACACGCCACCAGCCACACGCCACCAGCCACACGTCACCAGCCACCATCCACACGTCACCAGCCACCATCCACACGTCACCAGCCACCAGCCACACGTCACCAGCCACACGCCCCCAGCCACACGCCACCAGCCACACGCCACCAGCCACACGCCAACAGCCACTAGCCACCAGCCACACGCCACCAGCCACACACCACCAGACACACGCCACCAGCCACCAGCCACACACCACACGTCACCAGCCACCAGCCACCAGCCACCAGGTACCAGCCACCAGCCACCAGCCACCAGACACCAGCCACCAGCCACACGCCACCAGCCACACGCCACCAGCCACACGCCACCAGCCACACGTCACCAGCCACACGTCACCAGCCACACGTCACCAGCCACACGCCACCAGCCACACATCACCAACCACCAGCCACACGGCACCAGCCACCAGGTACCAGCCACAAGTCAGACGCCACCAGCCACACACCATACGCCACCAGCCACACGTCACCAGCCACACGCCACCAGATACCAGCCACACGCCACCAGCCACACGTCACCAGCCACACGCCACCAGCCACACGCCACCAGCCACACGCCACCAGCCACACGCCACCAGCCACACACCACCAGACACACGCCACCAGTCACCAGCCACACGCCACACACCACCAGCCACACACCACCAGCCACCAGCCACCAGCCACCAGCCACACGTCACCAGCCACACCACCAGCCACCAGCCACCAGCCACCAGCCACACGTCACCAGCCACACGCCACCAGCCACCAGCCACCAGCCACCAGCCACCAGCCACCAGCCACAGGCCACCAGCTACACATCACCAGCCACACGTCACCAGCCACAGGCCACCAGCCACACGTCACCAGCCACCAGCCACAAGCCACCAGGTACCAGCCACCAGCCACCAGACACCAGCCACCAGCCACCAGCCACCAGCCACACGCCACCAGCCACACGCCACCAGCCACACGTCACCAGCCACACGTCACCAGCCACACGCCACCAGCCACACATCACCAGCCACACGTAACCAGCCACAGGCCACCAGCCACACATCACCAGCCACACGTCACCAGCCACAGGCCACCAGCCACACGTCACCAGCCACCAGCCACACGCCACCAGCCACACGTCACCAGCCGCACGCCACCAGTCACCAGCCACCAGCCACCAGCCACCAGCCACCAGCCACCAGCCACACGCCACCAGCCACACATCACCAGCCACACACAACCAGCCACACGCCACCAGCCACACGCCACCAGCCACACGTCACCAGCCACACGCAACCAGCCACACGCCACCAGCAACCAGCCACCAGCCACACGTCACCAGCCACACGTCACCAGCCACACGCCAGCAGCCACACGCCACCAGCCACACGCCACCAGCCATACGTCACCAGCCACACGTCACCATCCACACGCCACCAGTCACACGTCACCAGCCACACATCACCAACCACCAGCCACACGGCACCAGCCACCAGGTACCAGCCACACGTCAGACGCCACCAGCCACACACCACACGCCACCAGCCACACGTCACCAGCCACACGCCACCAGATACCAGCCACACGCCACACGTCACCAGCCACACGCCACCAGCCACACGCCACCAGCCACACGCCACCAGCCACACACCACCAGACACACGCCACCAGTCACCAGCCACGCCACACACCACCAGCCACACACCACCAGCCACCAGCCACCAGCCACACGTCACCAGCCACACACCACCAGCCACCAGCCACCAGCCACCAGCCACACGTCACCAGCCACACGCCACCAGCCACCAGCCACCAGCCACCAGCCACCAGCCACCAGCCACAGGCCACCAGCTACACATCACCAGCCACACGTCACCAGCCACAGGCCACCAGCCACACGTCACCAGCCACCAGCCACAAGCCACCAGCCAAACGTCACCAGCCACCAGCCACCAGCCACCAGCCACCAGCCACCAGCCACACGCCACCAGCCACACGCAACCAGCCACACGTCACCAGCCACACGCAACCAGCCACCAGCCACACGCCACCAGCCACCAGGTACCAGCCACACGCCACACGCCACCAGCCACACACCACCAGCGACCAGCCATACGTCACCAGCCACACGCCACCATCCACACGCCACCATCCACACGCCACCAGCCACACGCCACCAGCCACACGCCACCAGCGACCAGCCACACGCCACCAGCCACACGTCACCAGCCACACGTCACCAGCCACAGGCCACCAGCCACAGGCCACCAGCCACACGTCACCATGCCACAAGCAACCAGCCACGCATCACCAGGCCCACGTCACCAGCCACAGGCCACCAGCCACCAGCCACACGCCACCAGCCACACGCCACCAGCCACACGTCACCAGCCGCACGCCACCAGCCACCAGCCACCAGCCACCAGCCACCAGCCACCAGCCACCAGCCACCAGCCACACTCCACCAGCCACACGTCACCAGCCACACGCAACCAGCCACACGCCACCAGCCACACGCCACCAGCCAAACGTCACCAGCCACACGCAACCAGCCACACGCCACCAGCAACCAGCCACCAGCCACACGTCACCAGCCACACGTCACCAGGTACCAGCCACACGCCACACGCCACCAGCCACACACCACCAGCGACCAGCCACATGTCACCAGCCTCCAGCCACACGCCACCAGCCACTCGTCACCAGCCACTCGTCACCAGCCACACGCCACCAGCCACACACCACCAGCCACACATCACCAGCCACACATCACCAGCCACAGGCCACCAGCCACACGTCACCAGCCACACGTCACCAGCCACCAGCCACACGCCACCAGCCACACGTCACCAGCCGCATGCCACCAGCCACACGCCACCAGCCACACGCCACCAGCCACCAGCCACCAGGTACCAGCCACCAGCCACACGCCACCAGCCACCAGCCACCAGCAACCAGCCACACGCCACCAGCCACATGTCACCAGCCACACGTCACCAGCCACACGCAACCAGCCACACGTCACCAGCCACACGTCACCAGCCACACGCAACCAGCCACACGCCACCAGCAACCAGCCACAAGCCACACGTCACCAGCCACACGTCACCAGCCACACGTCACCAGCCACACGCCACCAGCCACACGCCACCAGCCACACGCCACCAGCCATACGTCACCAGCCACAAGTCACCATCCACACGTCACCAGCCACACGTCACCAGCCACCAGCCACCAGGTACCAGCCACACGTCACATGCCACCAGCCACACACCACCAGCGACCAGCCACACGCCACCAGCCACACGTCACCAGCCACACGTCACCAGCCACACGTCACCAGCCACCAGCCACACGCCACCAGCCACATGCCACCAGCCACCAGCCACACGCCACCTGCCACACGTCACCAGCCACACGTCACCAGCCACACGCCACCAGCCACACGCCACCAGCCACACGCCACCAGCCACACACCACCAGACACACGCCACCAGTCACCAGCCACACGCCACACGCCACCAGCCATCAGCCACCAGCCATCAGCCACCAGCCACCAGCCACCAGCCATCAGCCACCAGCCACACGTCACCAGCCACCAGCCACACGCCACCAGCCACACGCCACCAGCCACACGCCACCAGCCACACGCCACCAGCCACACGCCACCAGCCACACGTCACCAGCCACACGTCACCAGCCACATGCCACCAGCCACATGCCACCAGCCACCAGCCACACGCCACCAGCCACCAGCCACCAGCCACCAGCCACAAGTCACCAGGTACCAGCCACCAGCCACCAGCCACCAGCCACCAGCCACACGCCACCAGCCACACATCACCAGCCACACACCACCATCCACTCGTCACCATCCACACGTCACCAGCCACACGCCACACACCACCAGCCACCAGGTACCAGCCACACGTCACACGCCACCAGCCACACACCACCAGCGACCAGCCACACGCTACCAGCCACACGTCACCAGCCACACGTCACCAGCCACCAGCCACACGCCACCAGCCACACGCCACCAGCCACCAGCCACACGCCACCAGCCACACGTCACCAGCCACACGCCACCAGCCACACGCCACCAGCCACCAGCCACACACCACCAGACACACGCCACCAGTCACCAGCCACACGCCACACACCACCAGCCACACGCCACCAGCCACCAGCCACCAGCCACCAGCCACCAGCCACCAGCCACCAGCCATCAGCCACCAGCCACACGTCACCAGCCACCAGCCACACGTCACCAGCCACACGTCACCAGCCACACGTCACCAGCCACACGTCACCAGCCACACGTCACCAGCCACCAGCAACACGCCACCAGCCACACGCCACACGCCACCAGCCACCAGCCACCAGCCACACGTCACCAGGTACCAGCCACCAGCCACCAGCCACCAGCCACCAGCCACCAGCCACCAGCCACAAGTCACCAGGTACCAGCCACCAGCCACCAGCCACCAGCCACCAGCCACCAGCCACCAGCCACCAGCCACACGCCACCAGCCACACATCACCAGCCACACACCACCATCCACTCGTCACCATCCACACGTCACCAGCCACACGCCACACACCACCAGCCACCAGGTACCAGCCACACGTCACACGCCACCAGCCACACACCACCAGCGACCAGCCACACGCCACCAGCCACACGTCACCAGCCACACGTCACCAGCCACCAGCCACACGCCACCAGCCACACGCCACACGCCACCAGCCACACGCCACCAGCCACACGTCACCAGCCACACGCCACCAGCCACACGCCACCAGCCACACACCACCAGACACACGCCACCAGTCACCAGCCACACGCCACACACCACCAGCCACACGCCACCAGCCACCAGCCACCAGCCACCAGCCATCAGCCACCAGCCACACGTCACCAGCCACCAGCCACACGCCACCAGCCACACGTCACCAGCCACACGTCACCAGCCACACGTCACCAGCCACACGTCACCAGCCACACGTCACCAGCCACCAGCAACACGCCACCAGCAACACGCCACCAGCCACACGCCACCAGCCACCAGCCACACGTCACCAGGTACCAGCCACCAGCCACCAGACACCAGCCACCAGCCACACGCCACCAGCCACACATCACCAGCCACACACCACCATCCACACGTCACCATCCACACGTCACCAGCCACACGCCACCAGCCACACATCACCAGCCACACGCATGCATGTCTGTATCATGTACTCTACACATCATAGTGACAGTATAATGACTAGATGATGTCTGTATCATGTATCCCATCATAGTGTCTGACAGTATAATGACTAGATGATGTCTGTATCATGTACTCTACACATGTATACCTGCGTGTGTGTGTCTGCGTTGTTCATACCTCGTCCAGAGCAGTCCAGCGTTGGCCGAGGTCACACCCACCAGAGCTGCAAGCATCAGTCTCCTCCTACTGGCCCCGCCCCTTACGGCCTCACCATGGTAACGCCGTGACAACTGCACGAACCCCACAACCGCCGCCGACAACACCCGCAAGCGGTACATTCTGCAGAGAGAGAGAGACAGAGACAGAGAGAGACAGAGACAGAGACAGAGAGACAGAGAGACAGAGAGATTGAGAGACAGAGAGAGACAGAGAACATTCAGGGCCTAAACTCATCAACCTATCAGTCAGCATGTTGAACATTCAGGGCCTAAACTCATCAACCTATCAGTTAGTACAAGGCCTAAACTCATCAACCTATCAGTCAGCATGTTGAACATTCAGGGCCTAAACTCATCAACCTATCAGTCAGCATGTTGAACATTCAGGGCCTAAACTCATCAACCTATCAGTCAGCATGTCGAACATTCAGGGCCTAAACTCATCAACCTATCAGTCAGCATGTGGAACATTCAGGGTCTAAACATTCAGTTTAACACTGGAGTTCAACACACATCTTAAAGTTGTTGACGTCATTATTCTGCAGGAGACATGGTGTAAGGCTGACGCTGTCACTCACTGCCCCACAGGCTACAGAGAGGTCACTGTCCCATAGGCTACAGAGGTCACTGCCCCACAGGCTACAGAGAGGTCACTGTCCCATAGGCTACAGAGAGGTCACTGTCCCATAGGCTACAGAGAGGTCACTGTCCCACAGGCTACAGAGAGGTCACTGTCCCACAGGCTACAGAGAGGTCACTGTCCCACAGGCTACAGAGAGGTCACTGTCCCACAGGCTACAGAGAGGTCACTGTCCCACAGGCTACAGAGGTCACTGTCCCACAGGCTACAGAGAGGTCACTGTCCCACAGGCTACAGAGAGGTCACTGTCCCACAGGCTACAGAGAAGTCACTGTCCCACAGGCTACAGAGCTCACTGTCCCACAGGCTACAGAGAGTTCACTGTCCCACAGGCTACAGAGAGTCGCTGTCCCACAGGCTACAGAGAGGTCGCTGTCCCACAGGCTACAGAGGTCGCTGTCCCACAGGCTACAGAGAGGTCACTGTCCCACAGGCTACAGAGAGATCACTGTCCCACAGGCTACAGAGAGATCACTGTCCCACAGGCTACAGAGAGATCACTGTCCCACAGGCTTCTGAGATCACTGTCCCACAGGCTACAGAGAGATCACTGTCCCACAGGCTACAGAGAGGTCACTGTGCCATCACTGTCCCACAGGCTACAGAGAGATCACTGTGCCATCACTGTCCCACAGGCTACAGAGATCACTGTCCACAGGCTACAGAGAGGTCACTGCCCCACAGGCTACAGAGAGGTCACTGTCCCATAGGCTACAGAGAGGTCACTGCCCCACAGGCTACAGAGAGGTCACTGTCCCACAGGCTACAGAGGGTCACTGTCCCACAGGCTACAGAGAGGTCACTGTCCCACAGGCTACAGAGGTCACTGTGCCATCACTGTCCCACAGGCTACAGAGAGATCACTGTCCCACAGGCTACAGAGAGGTCACTGTCCCACAGAGCTACAGAGATCACTGTCCCACAGGCTACAGAGCGATCACTGTCCCACAGGCTACAGAGGTCACTGTCCCACAGGCTACAGAGAGATCACTGTCCCCCAGGCTACAGAGAGGTCACTGTCCCACAGGCTACAGAGAGGTCACTGTCCCACAGGCTACAGAGAGGGTCACTGTGCCGTCACAGAAACACAGCTCTGTCAATAGAGGCAGAGACTCTGGAGGACTGATGATTAGGTAACAAATCCCAACTACAAAATCGAATTGATCCCCTTAATATAGGTAAATATCAAATTTGGTTAAAACTGATAAAAGAACTTGTACTGACAGAAAAATAGGTGTTCCTTTGTGCAATATATATATATCCCCCCCCCAGAATCTCCATAATACTCAGAGGAGAATCCCCCCCCCCCCCAGAATCTCCATAATACTCAGAGGAGATCTCCCCCCCCCAGAATCTCCATATTACTCAGAGGAGATCTCCCCCCCCCCCCAGAATCTCATATTACTCAGAGGGAGATCCCCCAGAATCTCCATATTACTCAGAGGAGATCTCCCACCCCCATAATCTCATATTACTCAGAGGAGATCCCCCATAATCTCCATATTGCTCAGAGGAGACCCCCATAATCTCCATATTACTCAGAGGAGATCTCCCCCCACCCTCAGAATCCCCATATTACTCCAGGGAGATCCCCCCCCCGAATCCCACAATACTCAGAGGAGATCTCCCCCTTTGAATCCCCATATTACTCAGAGGAGATCTCCCCCCCAGAATCCCATATTACTTAGAGGAGATCTCCCCCGCCCCCCGAATCCCCATAATACTCAGGAGATCCCCCAGAATCCCCATAATACTCAGAGGAGATCTCCCCTCCCCCAGAATCCCCATAATACTCAGAGATCCCCCCCCAGAATCCCCATATTACTCAGAGGAGATCTTCCCCAGCCTTGAGGGAGAGACGTGCCCAGGGACATGTGCTCATCTGTGGGGTCACAAATGCACAGGAACACTACCTGATGTAATGACCACACAAGGGGACAGCTTCATTACAGGCCATTCTGTTTCTAACTGTCTTCATCTCATAGAAACAACAGGGACAGCTTCATTACAGGCCATAGTGTCTCTAACTGTCTTCATCTCCCCCATAGAAACAACAGGGACAGACCACACAAGGGGACAGCTTCATTACAGGCCATTCTGTCTCCTAACTGTCTTCATCTCATAGAAACAACAGGGGACAGAAACTAAATTACAGGCCATAGTGTCTCTAACTGTCTTCATCTCCCCCATAGAAACAACAAGGGACAGACCACACAAGGGGACAGCTTCATTACAGGCCATTCTGTCTCTGTCTTCATCTCCCCCATAGAAACAACAGTGACAGACCACACAAGGGGACAGCTTCATTACAGGCCATTCTGTTTCTAACTGTCTTCATCTCCCCATAGAAACAACAGGGACAGACCACAGAAGGAGACAGCTTCATTACAGGCCATTCTGTTTCTAACTGTCTTCATCTTCACCATATCCCAGGCATACCTGGGAGCTGGGCCTAGCATACCATACGATATCCCAGGTATACCTGGGAGCTGGGTCTAGCACACCATACGATATCCCAGGTATATCTGGGAGCTGGGCTAGCACACCATACGATATCCCAGGTATACCTGGGAGCTGGGTCTAGCACCATACGATATCCCAGGTATACCTGGGAGCTGGGCCTAGCACACCATATGATATCCCAGGTATACCTGGGAGCTGGGTCTAGCACACCATACGATATCCCAGGTATACCTGGGAGCTGGGTCTAGCACACCATACGATATCCCAGGTATACCTGGGAGCTGGGTCTAGCACACCATACGATATCCCAGGTATACCTGGGAGCTGGGTCTAGCACACCATACGATATCCCAGGCACCTGGGAGCTGGATACCATATCCCAGGCATACTGGGAGCTGGGTCTAGCACACCATACCATATCCCAGGCATACCTGGGAGCTGGGTCTAGCACACCATACCATATCCCAGGCATACCTGGGAGCTGGGTCCTAGCACACCATACCATATCCCAGGCATACCTGGGAGCTGGGTCCTAGCACACCATACCATATCCCAGGCATACCTGGGAGCTGGGTCTAGCACACCATATACCATATCCCAGGCATACCTGGGAGCTGGGCCTAGCACACCATACCATATCCCAGGGCATACCTCTGCCAAAATTAACAGAATCATATTAGTGATGGGGCGGGGGAAATCGATAGTTACATATTGCAAAATTATTTTAGACAATATTATAATGATACTTGACTCCAAGCATATATTTGTTAGCGTTATCAAGCTAGTCGGCTGTGTACAAAACTATAGTTCTCTCATCTTCTTTTTAAAATAGTGAGCCATCTTTTCAGCATTTATTTCCGTTCAAAACTCATTTTCTCATGGCTCACTGCTGCAGACATACAAGGCTCTATTTTTTTAACAAACATAACACAACGGTCAATCTAAGCGCGCTGGAGGTAGTGCTATAGATTCGTGGTGGGGGGGTGAGGTGTCAGAAATATATTCACAGCTGGAATTATGAGTGCAATAGCTGGCGGTTGTAGGTGTGCCGAGGGCTTGGCCACTCACAGACTAATCAAAGCATTCCATGGATTAATATTGCATGCGTTTGTCTCCAGCTCTGGAGACTATATTGACTGTCTTTGAGTTGTCATCGACTCCAATTCGGCTGTGGGCACGGAATATTCTCGTCCTGATCCATAAGTGGGGTTACTACATAATTCAATATGTGTTATTTCAGTAGTAAAGAGTAAAAAAAGAAAGAAAGAAAACCCCTGGAATGATACAAGGCGTGTCCAAACTGTTGGAGTGGGCTACTTTGGAGTACTCCATTGCTACTCACAGGCAGTGGGCTACTTTGGAGTACTCCATTGCTACTCACAGGCAGTGGGCTACTTTGGAGTACTCCATTGCTACTCACAGGCAGTGGGCTACTTTGGAGTACTCCATTGCTACTCACAGGCAGTGGGCTACTTTGGAGTACTCCATTGCTACTCACAGGCAGTGGGCTACTTTGGAGTACTCCATTGCTACTCACAGGCAGTGGGCTACTTTGGAGTACTCCATTGCTACTCACAGGCAGTGGGCTACTTTGGAGTACTCCATTGCTACTCACAGGCAGTGGGCTACTTTGGAGTACTCCATTGCTACCTCACAGGCAGTGGGCTACTTTGGAGTACTCCATTGCTACTCACAGGCAGTGGGCTACTTTGGAGTACTCCATTGCTACTCACAGGCAGTGGGCTACTTTGGAGTACTCCATTGCTACTCACAGGCAGTGGGCTACTTTGGAGTACTCCATTGCTACTCACAGGCAGTGGGCTACTTTGGAGTACTCCATTGCTACTCACAGGCAGTGGGCTACTTTGGAGTACTCCATTGCTACTCACAGGCAGTGGGCTACTTTGGAGTACTCCATTGCTACTCACAGGCAGTGGGCTACTTTGGAGTACTCCATTGCTACTCACAGGCAGTGGGCTACTTTGGAGTACTCCATTGCTACTCACAGGCAGTGGGCTACTTTGGAGTACTCCATTGCTACTCACAGGCAGTGGGCTACTTTGGAGTACTCCATTGCTACTCACAGGCAATGGGCTACTTTGGAGTACTCCATTGCTACTCACAGGCAGTGGGCTACTTTGGAGTACTCCATTGCTACTCACAGGCAGTGGGCTACTTTGGAGTACTCCATTGCTACTCACAGGCAATGGGCTACTTTGGAGTACTCCATTGCTACTCACAGGCAGTGGGCTACTTTGGAGTACTCCATTGCTACTCACAGGCAGTGGGCTACTTTGGAGTACTCCATTGCTACTCATAGGCAGTGGGCTACTTTGGAGTACTCCATTGCTACTCACAGGCAATGGGCTACTTTGGAGTACTCCATTGCTACTCACAGGCAGTGGGCTTTGTGCTTGAGAGATTGTTTAGGAGACCTGTGTTCGTTTTCTATAACGCCTGCTACCAGACGTTGGTCATTTAACATAATTATTATTATTAGGACATTGGACATGGTTCTGGATACATTTGTAACAAAAAGGGGCATCCTAAATGAGATGCTCAAACTCACTAGTGCTGGGCTTCCTGAGTGGCAGTGCTAGAGGAGTTACTACAGACCCGGGTTTGATCCCCAGGTTCGTGTCTCATTTGTATTTACATAGACAGACTTGAAAGTGATCAGTGATTATTGGAAGAAGAAAATAAAAACAGGTTAAACTATTTATTTATTTTTTAAATTACATTATTTTTGGGTGTTATGGTTGAAGGCTTATATTTAGTATAGGTATACTTTTACAAGCCCTGAATTCATTACATTATTCCAGACGGTTTGAAATGCACTGAAATTACATTTAAATTGTGCAACAAAGCTTATTTAGATAATGTAGATATATACATTGTGAATCGCACAAAAGTTCTGAGAAAAAAATGGAGATATGATTTGTAGGCCGAGCCCCAAACCAAACAGACAAGAGACTCCCCAACACATACAACTACTCCTCTTCCTTCTCAACTCCTATAGAACGCATGCCGTTTACTGTGAGGCAGTTTACTGCGAGGCAGTTTACTGCGAGGCAGTTTACGGCGAGGCAGTTTACTGCGAGGCAGTTTACGGCGAGGCAGTTTACGGCGAGGCAGTTTACGGCGAGGCAGTTTACGGCGAGGCAGTTTACGGCGAGGCAGTTTACTGTGAGGCAGTTTACGGTGAGGCAGTTTACTGTGAGTGTACCACACCTGGGCTTTGGGGAACATGTCTGGTCTACTTCGTGGAAACTAATCTTTTTTTTAAAAGTGAGCTTTACACTTGATCTGTGAAAACACTCTCGTCAGGATGAAAGCTCAGCGCTGTATTGTGGGGAAATGTGATTTTTACCAGCTGGGGGCATAGGGGGGGCTCTTATTCCCTCTGATCATCCTGCCAGGACTGTGTGTGTGCAGGGCTCCTTCTCCTTGATCATCCTGCCAGAAGTCTAAAACTTCTCTACAAGAGTTAAGAGTCCCAGGGGATCTCAGAATGATCCTTTTCCTCTCTAAAAAAACATAACCTCACAAACACAGACAGCGCTGATATATAAACCTAAACTCCTGAACTTGAAAACATCGTTAACCTCCACACCACCTGAGACCAGACACAAAACTGATATAGGTCTAATCACCGCCAGGCTCCAAGCTAGACTCTCTCTCTCTCTCTCTCTCTCTCTCTCTCTCTCTCTCTCTCTCTCTGTCTCTCTCTGTCTCTCTCTGTCTCTCTCTGTCTCTCTCTCTCTCTGTCTCTCTCTCTCTCTCTCTCTCTCTCTCTCTCTCTCTCTCTCTCTCTCTCTCTCTCTCTCTCTCTCTCTCTCTCTCTCTCTCTGTCTCTCTCTCTCTCTCTCTCTCTCTCTCTCTCTCTCTCTCTCTCTCTCTCTCTCTCTCTCTCTG
>NW_025750087.1:0-20916 GCF_021184085.1 Oncorhynchus gorbuscha | reverse complement strand
TTATTAGCAGTGTGCTCCGTCACTGATATACTATATACAGTGGCAAAGAAAAAGTGAACCCTTTGGAAATGCATAATTGGTCATAAACGTTTTGTCAAAGTCACAAAAATAGACAAACATAGTGTGCTTAAACTAATAACACACACATTATTGTATTTTTCTTATCTAAATTGACTACATAATTTAAACATTCACAGTGTAGGTTGGAAAGAGTATGTGAACCCCTAGGCTAGTGACTTCTCCAAAAGCTAATTGGAGTCAGGAGTCAGCTAACCTGGAGTCCAATCAATGAGACGATATTGGAGATGTTGGTTAGAGCTGCCCAGCCCTATAAAAAACACTCACAAAATTTGAGTTTGTTTTCACAAGAATCATTGTCTGATGTGAACCATGCCTCGAACAAAAGAGAATTGTTGACTTGCATAAAGCTGGAAAGGGTTACAAAAGTATCTCTAAAAGCCTTGATGCTCGTCAGTCCACGGTAAAATAAATAGTCTATAAATGGAGAAAGTTCAGCACATATCCTGGTACACAGAGGGACTCTCAGGGACATGAAGAGAACCGTTAGGCCTATGCTCTCTCTCTCTCTCTCTCTCTCTCTCTCTCTCTCTCTCTCTCTCTCTCTCTCTCTCATTCTCTCTCTCATTCTCTCTCTCCTTCACTCTCCTTCGCTCTTTCTCTTTATTTACTCCTACTCCCCTTCTCCATCCTTTCTTTCTTTCTTTCTCTCTAATTCTGTCTTTCCTGTCTTGCACCCGCTCATTCCTCTCAATATTTTATTCCTATCGCTCCTCTTTTATCATCCCCCTAACTTCTCTCATCCACTCTCCCTCCCTCAATTCTCATCCACTCTCCCTCTCTCTCCCTCACTTCTCATCCACTCTCCCTCTCTCTCACTTCTCATCCACTCTCCCTCTCTCTCCCACTCGCCTTCTTTCTCTCTATTTAGTTATTCTACTCTCCTTCTCCATCCTCTCTCTCTCTCACACTCTCTCTCTCCACTAGATTACTTGTAGTTTTTCATTTTGTCTGTCTGTAATTTTTTTTGTAATGACTTGGTGCTGCCTATTTTGTCCAGGGCACTCTTGAAAAATATATTTTAATCTCAATGAGTCCTTCCTGGTTAAATATAGGTTCAATTAAAAATTCAATTAAAAATCTCTCTCTCCTGTTTTGCACCCCCTCCTCTCATTATTTTATACCTGTCTCCTATTTTATCATTCACCCTCAATTCTCTCATTCACTCTCCCAGGAATTTCATGAATGTCTTCTACATACAGTCCTGACATTTTGTGGGTTTAGCAAGTGCAAAGTGGACCATAAACAAAGTGTGTAAATGACCTTGTTCAACCAGTATGACGCGCGTTTCACAGCCTGACAGACTCATTTGCATTCTTTGCAGACTGAGGGTTACTCTCCTGTTTCAGTGTTACAGTATTAGAGTGTTCCAGTGTTGTTGTGTTAAAGTGTTACAGTGTTAAAGTGGCACAATGTTGCTGTGTTAGTGTTGCACTGTTAAGTTGTTATAGTGTTACAAGTCTAAAAAAAAATCACATTAATTCTCACTTACAGTGCATTCGGAAAGTATTCAGAACCCTTCCATATATCCCATAATAACAAAGCAAAAACAGGTTTTTAGACATTTTTGCTAATGTATTAAAAATAACAAACATAAATATCTTAGTTAAATAAGTATTCAGACCCTTTGCTATGAGACTCAAAATTGAGCTCAGGTGCATCCTGTTTCCATTGATCATCCTCGAGATGTTTCTACAACTTGATTGAAGTTCACCTCTGATAAATTCTATTGATTGGACATGATTTGGAAAGGCACACACCTGTCTATAAGGTCCCACAGTTGACAATGCATATATATTTTATTTTACCCCCCTTTCTCTCCCCAATTTCGTATGGTATCCAATTGTTAGTAGGTACTATCTTGTCTCATCGCTACAACTCCCATACGGGCTCGGGAGAGACAAAGGTCGATAGTCATGCATCCGCCGAAACACAACCCTACCAAGCCACATTACTTCTTAACACAGCGCACATCCAACCTGGAAGCCAGCCGCACCAATGTGTCGAAGGAAACACCGTACACCTGGCGACCTTGGTTAGCGTGCACTGCGCCCGGCCCGCCACAAGAGTCGCTGGTGCGCGATGAGACAAGGATATCCCTACCGGCCAAATCCTCCCTAACCCAGACGACGCTAGGCCAATTGTGCATCGCCCCACGGACCCCACGGAACCCCCAATCGCTGCCGGCTGCGACAGAGCCTGGGCGCAAACCCAGAGTCTCTGGTGGCACAGCTAGCGCTGCGATGCAGTGCCCTAGACCACTGAACCACCCTGGAGGCCCCGACAATGCATATTAGAGCATAAACCAAGCCATGACGTCGAAGGAATTGTCCGTAGAGCTCTGAGGATTGTATCAAGGCACAGATCTGGGGAAGGGTACCAAAACAGGATTAAAGGTCCCCAAGCACACAGTGGCCTCCATCATTCTTAAATGGACTCTTCCTAGAGCTGGACACCTGGCCAAACTGAGCATACGGATGAGAAGGGCCTTGGTCAGGGAGGTGACCAAGAATCCAATGGTCATTCTGACAGAGCTCCGGAGAACCTCTGTGGAGATGGGAGAACCTTCCAAAAGGATGACCATCTCTGCAACACTCCACCAATCAGGCCTTTATGATAGTAGCCAGATGGAAGCCACTCCTCAGTAAAAGGAACATGACAGTCCACAAGGAGTTTGTCAAAAGGCACCTAAAGGACTCAGACTATGAGAAACAAGATTCTCTGGTCTGATGAAAACAAGATTAAACTCTTTGGTCTGAATGCTGTGTCACATCTGGAGGAAATCTGGCGACATCCCTATGGTGAAGACATGGTGGTGGCAGCATCATGCTGTGGGGATGTGTTTCAGCTACAGGGACTGGGAGACTAGTCAGGATCGAGTATAAGATGAACGGAGCAAAGTACAGAGAGATCCTTGATGAAACCTGCTCCAGAGCGCTCAGGACCTCAGACTGGGACGAAGGTTTACCTTCCAAGAGGACAATGACCTAAGCACACAGCCAAGACAACGCAGGAGTGGCTTCGGAACAAGTCTATGAATGTCCTTGAGGGGCCCAGCAAAAGCCTGGACTTAAACTGAATCGAACATATCTGAAGAGACCTGAAAATGCTTCTGCAGCGACGCTCCCCATCCAACCTGACTGAGCTAGTGAGGATCTGCAGAGAAGAATCGGAGCAACTCCCCAAATACAGGTGTGCCATGTTTATAGCGTCATATCCAAGACTCAAGGCTGTAATCCCTACCAAAGGTGTTTCAACAAAGTACTGAGTAAAGGGTCTGAATACCTAAGTAAAAAAAATTCAGTTGTTTTTTCATACTTTTGCAAAAAAATCAAAACCCTGTTTTTGCAAAGAAAGTAAATATCAAAGCCCCCCTCCTATCTTACCTGCCTAACCACTACTTACCTAACCTACCCTCTCCTATCTTACCTGCCTAACCACTACTTACCTAATTTAGCACCACTGGGTGCCCTAACCAAAATACAGGGGGTGGTCCGCCACAGGTCTTACCTAGTGTGCCTATACAGTGAATATACTATGGGTACACAAACACACACGCACACAGTGTGGATTATAATTCATGGGCATTTTGGTAGTGGTTGATACATTTTTCGTCTGACACTTAAAAGCTGAAATTACAAACTTCAGAAGCCTTTTAATTCAACCTTCAATCTTACATTACAAGTTTTTAATTTCCTGCATTTCAAGGAGGTTGTCCTGCAACAGGGTGATCACATTAATATTCTACATCTGTAGCACCACTCCTCTTATCACAGGAAGATTCACACTTGACTATCTCTCCTCTGTGTCTCTTCTCAGAAAGACAAGCAGCTGGAACCTAAACCCAATGTTTGCGCAGCTCAAGCAAATTAACTTCACAGGAATTAATAGGCCTAGCACTTCGTGGTAATGCTATATCACTGGCAAACGTTACCGTTAAAAGATAGAGATGGAAAGTGGTGAATAGAATGATGACAGGCTCTATTCTCAGAAGCCAGATGAAAAAAAAAGGAGAATGTCAACTGCCTGACTTCAACCTCCATCACAGGAGGTGGTAATGGCTGGAGTGGAATCAGTGGTTTCCAGGTGTCTAATGCCATTCCAGCCATTATTATGAGTCATCCTCCCCTCAGCAGCCTCCACTGATCTCCATTGTATATGCTAACATAGCTCTAGCATGCTGTTATACAACTCATAATGCTGCAGGACTGCAGCAGCCAGCTTAGACCCGCTGTTACTCGTCTACCTCTGTCGTTTCCACACACGTGGTGTTGATGGATGTGGTACTGCATGTGTTTATACTGTCCTCTAATGACGGTCTCTTCTGTCCCCTGTGGTGTTTGATGCTACTACTTCGTTGTTTACACTCCTCCTCCCAGACAGAGATATAATGGAACCAAACACTGCCAATCTATTGTTCTGTTTCAATTTCCACACTAGAATACTAATGCAGCTTTAAGCTGAGAATGTACACAGCATCAAATGAACCTTACTATACTGAGTAAAAATATAGACATCAAATGAACCTTATACTATTGTCACGTTCTTTCAAAATCGAACCCAGAAACAGACCAGGACAAGGAGAGTAGGAAGAAGGTGAGTATTTATTTACAAGTGAATGTGAATGGGTAGATATATCCAGGTGGCGTAGCGGGCAGCAGCGGTGAGTTGATGGGAGTAAATAGGTGGATCCAATGGGGTAGCGGAATCCTCTGACGACCAGGCGGGCATGGGGTAAATGATCCGGGTGAGTAACTGAAGACAGAACAAACAGAGGTAAGTTTAAGGCAAGCAATACGTACAAAACAACAAAACCAATTCTATCCAACTTGAGGCTGATACTATGGCACAACATACTGTTCATGGCTAACGATCCGGCAGGGAATGGATGTCAGGTCCAGGCTTATGAAGAGGAGAGATGATGATCAGGACCAGGTGTGCAGATAGCTGATGGGATACAGGTGCGGGTAATCAGAACTCCCAACTGGCCACATTGCCCGGCAACCAGACAGGGTGCGTTCCAGGACGCCGGAAAAACACTCCAGGACAGAACACAGGCAAAAAACAGACTCAGGAAACGGGATTCGTGTGACAACTATACTGAGTAAAAATATAAACATCAAATGAACCTTACTATACTAAAAATATAAACATCAAATGAACCTTACTATACTCAGTAAAAATATAAACATCAAATGAACCTTACTATACTCAGTAAAAATATAAACATCAAATGAACCTTACTATACTCAGTAAAAATATAAACATCAAATGAACCTTACTATACTGAGTAAAAATATAAACATCAAATGAACCTTACTATACTGAGTAAAAATATAAACATCAAATGAACCTTACTATACTGAGTAAAAATATAAACATCAAATGAACCTTACTATACTGAGTAAAAATATGAATGCAGCACGCAACCATTTCAAAGAGCAGTCTATTGAAATAAATGAATTATGCCTATAGATTTCATAAGACTGGGAATACAAACACAGTATGTATCTGTTGGTCACAGATACCCCCCCCATGTAGGGGCATGGATCAGAAAACCAGTCAGTATCTGATGTGATGATCATAATCTAATGATCATAATCTTTTCCTCAAAGAAGTTCATGAATTTATCAATGCTGAAGTGAAAGCCATCCTCTCTTGGAGAATGTTGCTTTTTAGTTAGTTTTGCGACAGTATCAAAAATAAATTTAGGATTGTTCTTATTTTCCTCAATTAAGTTGGAAAAACAGGATGATCGAGTAGCAGTGAGGGCTACTGTCATTCAAGAGTCGGAAGTCTTCCAGTTTGGTGTAGCAGCAGTAAGGGCTCTTCATACGGCACGGTACTGTCATTCCAAGCTAGTCGGAAGTCTTCCAGTTTGGTGTAGCAGCAGTAAGGGCTCTTCGATACGGCACGGTACTGTCATTCCAAGCTAGTCGGAAGTCTTCCAGTTTGGTGTAGCAGCAGTCGATACGGCACGGGCTCTTCGATACTGCACGGTACTGTCATTCCAAGCTAGTCGGAAGTCTTCCAGTTTGGTGTAGCAGCAGTAAGGGCTCTTCGATACGGCACGGTACTGTCATTCCAAGCTAGTCGGAAGTCTTCCAGTTTGGTGTAGCAGCAGTGAGGGCTCTTCGATACGGCACGGTACTGTCTTTCCAAGCTAGTCGGAAGTCTTCCAGTTTGGTGTGGCGCCATTTCCGTTCCAATTTTCTGGTATTTTCTGTATACCAGGGAGCTAGTTTCTTATGACAAATGTTTTGGTTTTTAGGGGTGCGACTGCATGTAGGGTATTGCGGAAGGTTAAATTGAGTTCCTCAGTTAGGTGGTTAACTGATTTTTGTACTGATTTTTTAAACTGATTTTTGATGTCCTTGGGTAGGCGGAGGGAGTCTGGAAGGGCATCTAGGAATCTTTGGACTGTCCGAGAATTTATAGCACGACCTTTGAAGATCCTTGGTTGGGGTCTGAGCAGATTATTTGTTGAGATTGCAAACGTAATAAAATGGTGGTCCGATAGTCCAGGATTATGAGCAAAAACATTGAGATCCACAACATTTATTCCACGGGACAAAACTAGGTCCAGAGTATGACTGTGGCAGTGAGTAGGTCCAGAGACATGTTGGACAAAACCCACTGAGTCGATGATGGCTCCAAAAGTCTTTTGGATTGGGTATGTGGACTTTTCCATGTGAATATTAGAATATTATCTGCCATGACTACAAGGTCCGATAGGAATTCAGCGAATGGGGCACTCTGTTCACAACGATGACATCAGCAAACAGCTCGCCCACATGACACCATACAAGTGGTCTGCGGCTGTAGTGAGGCAGCAGCTCTAGTGGACATTTCTGCAGTCAGCATGACAATTGCACACTCCCTCAAAACATGAGACATTTGTGCATTGTGTTGTGTGACAAACTGCACATTTTATAATGGCCTTTTATTGTCCCCAGCACAAGGTGCACCTGTGTAATGATCATGCTGTTTAATAAGCTTCTTGATATGTTAAGCCTGTCAGGTAGATGGATGACCTTGGCAAAGGAGAAATGCTCACTAACAGGGATGTAAAGAAATATGTGCACAACATTTGAAAGAAATAAGCTTTCTGTGCTTATGAAAAATGTCTGGGATCTTTTATTTCCATGACTGACCCAGCAGACTCGGACCAGCTCTGCAACACTGTCTCCTCACAAGGAGCCACCATTGGAAGACAAGAGGAGTTACTACATTACCTTATGGAAGGATTCCACACCTTGGTGGAACACCATGCCATCAGTGCAATGTTGGAACAATTCCGCTGACTATCTATTAGGCAGCAAGCCACAACAGAAACCTCCCAGACTGAATTCCAGAGAGCAGCCGTGGAGACGCACTGGAGGTCTGGAGCATAGAGCTGGCACAACGCGTCCTGGCTGGATGCTTACTTTAGCCCGGCAAGTGCAGGGCACCCGAGTTCTCTCAGAAATCATAGAGGACCTCCTTCGGCGCCCATGCAACTGTGCAGGGCTAGATTGTCCCCTGAGGAATGTTTACGCAGGCTGAGCTCTAAAAGCTGTCTGTAATGTGGAACTTCACAACATTACATATCTACCTGTCCAATAAAAATCCCAGGCTCATCAGTAGGTACAGTATGCTGGTGGGTCATACACAGGAGTCTCCCATCTGCTATCTTGTTGTGGAGTGACAGGTCTAAATTTCTCTTGGTGCTCTTGAACTCCTGGTGTCGGAGCTGGGTATCTCCACACAACTCCTCTCCGTTCCTCTGGACACCAGAGCATTGGACGGGTGCTCTGTTGGCAGGGTCAGATTCCTATCAACCTGCGAGTGTCAGGAAAACACAGTGAGACCATGCAGTTCCTGCTCACTGAATCTTCTCATGCACCCGTGGTTTTGCGATTGTCATGGCCCCAGAGGCACAACCCCTGATCAACTGGGCTACGGGTTCAATCTTGGGTTGGAGCCTGTTCTGCAATTCGCATTGCCTCAAGGCGGCGCAGCTCAAACCTGGACGTTCTTAGGTAAAGCCTCGGTTTTCTCTGCCGTTCCCGCAGAGTATCAGGACCTACGGGAGGTTTTCAATAAGGTCCACATTCCTCCGCATCAATCCTATGACTGAGACATTGACCAAGACCATAGAAGGGTATACTGAGGACACTGAAGGCAGGGATCATTCATCCTTCTTCCTCCCCTGAGCAAGAGGAAGAGGTCAACATACAGAGTGGACTGCCACCGAACCTCGGCTCCCGCTATCTTCTCGGGCAGAGAGTATGGCTGTCTACTCGGGATCTGCCCCATCGGGTGGAGTCCCGCAAACTTTCCCCCAGTTTCATCGGTCCTTTCCTCATCTCTAAAATCTGTGGCCCCTCTGCTGCTTGTCTTCTATTGCACTGGACCCTCCGTAGCATCCTACGTTTCATGTGTCGAAGATAATGCATCTGGGTCTCATCCTGAATCATGAGACACATAGGCCATGTAGGCCAAGTTCTCAGACTGCTTAACACCAAGTTACTGATGCTTCCAAACCCTGTGGTGGGAGGGTGTATGTTTGTATCATGTGCCTTAGATATGCTGCTTTAAATGTCATGCTTAAATGAAAAATGATCCTTTCAAGTCATGTTGTGAACTTAACCAAGGTTATATGCCTGGACCTACAAGGACAGTTGAATCATTGTACCTGATAATTGTATCTGGATAATGTCTACTCAAAACTATTATCAGAGGAGGAATGTGCACATGTGTAATATTTGTATAATGATTGTGTTTTCTGGGGAGTTTAATTCCATGGATTCTGATGGAATAGAGATACTGCAGGTTTAACTGGCCTTTACACAGTGGCAGTAGTTCCAAACATGTCCCACCCCCTTTGACTTCCAGAGATAGAACTGATGTGAATGGATTCATTTTCACTCCTCATGAGAATGAAGGCCTAGTTGAATCATCATTATTCCATAGAAATCAAGAAACAATGAATTTGTGTTCATGAGCAAAAGAGAAAGGGACCTTCTTACTTCAGTTAAACTTTCCCTTTATTTGTCCTCATATGGAACATAAAGTGACAATATAGTGAAAATGCCCATCTGTGCACTGATGAAATGAAAACTGTATTTTCCAGAATTAGGTGAAGACCTATCATTTCAGTGAAGACCTTTCTTGAGTCTTGTAAGCTGCCGATTTAGGGGGAAAGACTTAGGCTTCTCTGAACACTTCAAAGAATGTATTCTAGGCAGTCGTCTTGCAACAGCCCTTTTCCTGGAAACTGGCTGGAGTTGTTTGACAAACAGTTTACCTGAGTCAGATTTGCACATTGATAAGAGATGTATAGAGCTTCAAGTACCAGGGCTTTTCAAGTGAGGTTTCATTTTCGCAGAGCCCACAAGGAGGAGGTTTGGTTGTTTCACTTACGTTTGCCTGTGTGTGTGTGTGTGTGTGTGTGTGTGTGTGTGTGTGTGTGTGTGTGTGTGTGTGTGTGTGTGTGTGTGTGTGTGTGTGTGTGTGTGTGTGTGTGTGTGTGTGTGTGTGTGTGTGTGTGTGTGTGTGTGTGTGTGTGTGTGTGTGTGTGTGTGTGTGTGTGTGTGTGTGTGTGTGTGTCTGTGTGTGTGTGTGTGTGTGTGTGTGTGTGTGTGTGTGTGTACGTGTGTACGTGTGTACGTGTGTGTGTGTGTGTGTACGTGTGTACGTGTGTACGTGTGTGCGTGCGTCTCTCTCCTTCTCTTTCTTGACAGATTATAAGGAGGTTTACATGTCTGCACTCTTCTTGCCCTCAGAGTCAGTGTTCTGGACGTTTATTTGTTATGTTTTTACTCTGAGCCTAGTAAGTCTAAGTGGCTGAGCCTGCTGGACCAGAGGTACAGTAGATAGCATGTCCCCCAACTGACCTACTGTAGCCGGTCCACAATACAGACTGTACACACACACACACACACACACACACACACACACACACACACACACACACACACACACACAGCTTTCCAGCAAGCTGGTATCGTCTTACCCCTCCCCCACCAGAACTTCCATACAGTATAACAGTATAACGTCACTTTAAACACAATGTACAGTGTCCTATTTGTCAATACAATGTACACAGTGTCCTATTTGTCATTACAATGTACACAGAGTGTCCTATTTGTCATTACAATGTAAACCGTGTTCTGTGTCTTGATATACAGTATGTCATGTTGTGTCTCTACATGGGAAGGGATGTGGAGGTTATACAGTCTGGATCTGTAGGATGAGTTCCTGTGTGTTTTCCCCAAGAAGAAGAAGAAAACAGTAGACTAGAATACAGTAGAATGGAATACAGTGGAATAGAATACATTAGAATACATCAGAATAGAAAACAGTAGACTAGAATACAGTAGAATGGAATACAGTGGAATAGAATACATTAGAATACATCAGAATAGAAAACAGTAGACTAGAATACAGTAGAATGGAATACAGTGGAATAGAATACATTAGAATACATCAGAATAGAAAACAGTAGACTAGAATACAGTAGAATGGAATACAGTGGAATAGAATACATTAGAATACATCATAATAGAAAACAGTAGACTAGAATACAGTAGAATGGAATACAATGGAATAGAATACATTAGAATAGAATACATTAGAATAGGATACATCAGAATAGAAAACAGTAGACTAGAATACAGTAGAATGGAATACAGTGGAATAGAATAATTAGAATACATCATAATAGAAAACAGTAGACTAGAATACAGTAGAATGGAATACAATGGAATAGAATACATTAGAATAGAATACATTAGAATAGGATACATCAGAATAGAAAACAGTAGACTAGAATACAGTAGAATGGAATACAGTGGAATAGAATACATCAGAATAGAAAACAGTAGACTAGAATACAGTAGAATGGAATACAATGGAATAGAATACATTAGAATAGAATACATTAGAATAGGATACAGCTGTGAACGATCTGAGAGACAAGGCAAGAAGGGCATTCTATGCCATCAAAAGAAACAAATTTCAACATACCAATTAGGATTTGGCAAAAAAAATACTTGAATCAGTCATAGAGCCCATTGCTTTATGGTTGTGAGGTCTGGGGTCCGCTCACCAACCAAGACTTCACAAAATGGGACAAACACTTGACCAATTGAGACTCTGCACGCAGAATCTGCAAAAATATCCTCCGTGTACAACGTAAAACACCAAATAATGCATGCAGAGCAGAATTAGGCCGATACCCACTAATTATCAAAATCCAGAAAAGAGCCGTTAAATTCTACAACCACTAAAAGGACCGATTCACAAACCTTCCATAACAAAGCCATCACCTACAGAGAGATGAACCTGGAGAAGAGTCCCCTAAGCAAGCTGGTCCTGGGGCTCTGTTCACAAACACAAACACACCCTATAGAGCCCCAGGACAACAGCACAATTAGACCCAACCAAATCATGAGAAAACAAAAAGATAATTACTTAACACATTGGAAAGAATTAACTAGAAAAAACAGACAAACTATGGAATGCTATAGAATACTACAGTAGAATAGAATACAGTAGAATAGTGGGAATACCTGTCAGGTTGCCTGCGGACTGGCCCTAACCCAAAGGTCAGTGGTTTGACTCAAGCCGACTAGGTGCAAAAATCTGTCAGATGTCATTGCCCCTGTAAGTCTACTAAATGACAAAACATATAAAGTAGTAGAATAGATTATACAACTCCGGAAAGCTGCTATTGAGTAAATATGTTATGTTAAAATGCCTAAGGCCGCCGTAGGCAGACATGGCTCTCAAGAGAAGTTAAAATGTGCTCACTGTTCCAATACAAAATGAGGTGGAAACAGAGCTGCACTTTTCTATAAAACCTCCTGCCCAATGTATGACCATCATTAGGTCAAAATAAATTAAGTGCAGCTAGTTTGCAGTTTTTCCAGCTTCAGGACCCAGCTTCAGGTTTCTAGATACAGAACAAAAAGACTGAACGACTAGGTCTCGTCCATAGATACAGAACAAAAAGACTGAACGACAAGGTCTCGTCCATAGATACAGAACAAAAAGACTGAACGACTAGGTCTCGTCCATAGATACAGAACAAAAAGACTGAACGACAAGGTCTCGTCCATAGATACAGAACAAAAAGACTGAACGACTAGGTCTCGTCCATAGATACAGAACAAAAAGACTGAACGACTAGGTCTCGTCCATAGATACAGAACAAAAAGACTGAACGACTAGGTCTCGTCCATAGATACAGAACAAAAAGACTGAACGACTAGGTCGCGTTTCTAGCAACCGAACTACCAGCTGGCTTGGGTAGCAACTCTAGATTTGTGTTGGGACTATATCTTGTGGAAGGATGAAATAGCATGAATAAATAAATCAAATAGTTTTTAATTAAAATATTTTAATCATTATTTGAAAATGTTGGTAAACCTGCTCTATAAAAGTGATAATGTCATCGAAGCCGGTGTTTGGAGGATATATTGGTATGGTTTGCCTGCCCTTGACTTCGCCTCAGGCCTGACAACACCCGTGCCAATATATCCTCCAAACACAGGCTTCTCAGGCATTATCACTTAAATAGAATACAACAGAATAGAATAGAATTCAATAGAATGTATATAGATGTCAGAACTCCTACAATGATTCTGGGGATGACGTGGGGAAACCTGCACTCAAGGTCCTTCTTCCTGGTAGATGACTTACATGTTTATCCCTCGCTGTGTAAACCCTGTGTGCTTCTCAGGATGTAGTAGCGGTCTTTTCTACTGTATTTAGTCTATTCATATACAGACACCCACCCCTCACGCTTACCCCTCTTTCCCCTCATAATGAAAGCTGAGGTTTTATTGAACACACACCCACACAGAGAGAGAGAGAGAGAGAGAGAGAGAGAGAGAGAGAGAGAGAGAGAGAGAGAGAGAGAGAGAGAGAGAGAGAGAGAGAGAGAGAGAGAGAGAGAGAGCAAAGGAGTAATCCTGCCTGACTGCCCTTAGGTAATCTTAGCTAGTCTGACTAAAATCCAAGTATTACTAAGCCATTTGTGATGAAGTTAATAAGAAAAGGAAACGGAATGACTGCTGTGGGTTTCAGTGTTGTCATAGCCACCATCCTAACCCAGGGGTCTCCATGTCACTTGCTTATAGTGACGCAGGGGGGCAGCGAGGGTTTCTACTCTCAGAAAGGGAACGAAACAGACAGAGAGAGAGAAAGAACTAAACAAAGAGGAAGAGAAAGGGGGTGAGAGAGAGAGAGAGAGAGAGAGAGAAAGAGAGAGAAAGAAAGATGGAGAGAGCATGAAAGAGAGAGAGAGCAGGAAAGAGAGAGAGAGAGAGCAGGAAAAGAGAGAGAGCATGAAAAGAGAGAGAAAGAAAGATTGAGAGAGCATGAGAGAGAGAGAGAGAGAGAGCATGAGAGAGAGAGAGCAGAGAGAGAGAGAGAGAGAGAGAGAGCAGGAAAGAGAGAGAGAGAGAGCAGGAAAGAGAAGAGAGAGAGCAGGAAAGAGACAGCCCCCAGCTTTCATATCACACATTAACAAGTTTTCAGGGGTCTCTTTCTGTTTCTAAAATCCTTTCAAAGAAATCTCTCTATAGCTTTGCCCCTTAGCCTGATTCTCTGTAAGGAAATGGCGTTCATATGAAAACCTTATTTCATGATGAGATAGTCATTATTTGTTTACTGGTTGTTTTTCACTTTATATATTCACTTTGAGGTATGAATTATGTGGTTTGAATTAACTGTTAATAATAAATCAATAAAATCCTAACAATGAATATAAAAATGAGAGAGAATATGTAGGTTGCCCTCCTTAAAATATAAAAATGAGAGAGAATATAAAAGAAGCTGGCCATTACTCTGCTGAGTCTAGAGAGACTCAAGCACAAATTCCAACCCTGTGATTCAGTGGTTGGCAGGAAAAGAGCTTTTTTAGATAATTGTTCTCTTTCCTAATACTCAAATAAAATGCTGGTTATCCGAGGTGGGAGAATCACACCCTACTCAAGAACAGTAAACCTTATCTTGATAAAGATGTTAACTCTAATATAATTTGGTCTATATATTAGATTTCATGTTTGCTCTTACTGTAATATGTACTGTACACTGTAGATGGACCAGATGCTGTCAGTAAATTGGTATGTATGGATCAATATTGGTGTGAGCTGTCTCAATGACTTATAGGAAATGGGATGGGATTTCTGAATAGAGAATGAATGGGCTGCTGTGAGTTGCTGATTGGTGTGGCCTCAATTGAGTGCTTTGCCTCTGAGTGTTTGCCTCACGGTGTCCCGTCATGGCTTGGTCAATATCCTGCCTCAGTTTCCAAATGCTTTCAGATGTGTGACTGAGTAATATCACTAGTGTGAGATAGATAGGGAGGACATTTAGACAGAGATAGCTGTTGATGTAAGTAGGTTGCTTAGTAGAGTGGAGCTGGGAGGATTAGGTTATGAGAGAGAGAGAGAGAGAGAGAGAGAGAGAGAGAGAGAGAGGAGCATGCACACACACGAGAGAGAGAGAGAGAGAGAGAGAGAGAGAGAGGAGCATGCACACACGAGAGAGAGAGAGAGAGAGAGAGAGAGAGAGAGAGAGAGAGAGAGAGAGAGAGAGAGAGAGAGAGAGAGAGAGAGAGAGAGAGAGAGAGGAGCATGCACACACGAGAGAGAGAGAGAGAGAGAGAGAGAGAGAGAGAGAGAGAGAGAGAGAGAGAGAGAGAGAGAGAGAGAGAGGAGCATGCACACACACGAGAGAGAGAGAGAGAGAGAGAGAGAGAGAGAGAGAGAGAGGAGCATGCACACACGAGAGAGAGAGAGAGAGAGAGAGGAGCATGAGAGAGAGAGAGAGAGAGAGAGAGAGAGAGAGAGAGAGAGAGGAGCATGCACACACACACAGGGGCTTGCCTCTTGCTCAAGGCATGTTGTGACCGACATCTGAAGGATTTCCTGATATGGCATGTGAGTCACAATTCTCAGAGACCACAATCAGTTCCTCGAATTGTTGCAAAGAGATTCACACCCCCACCCCACCTCTTTTATGCCATTCACTCGCTCATTCATACAGCTGTGGTCTGGGATGGGCAACAAATACCAATTACAAAATACGATAAAGATCAATGTATCAAAGTAAACTACAAAATACATGTATTTTGAAATGTATTTAATTAAAATACATGTATTTTGAAATGTATTTTTAAAATAATGTATTTTGAAATGTATTTAATTAAAATACATGTATTTTGAAATGTATTTAATTAAAATACATGTATTTTGAAATGTATTTAATTAAAATACATGTATTTTGAAATGTATTTAATTAAAATACATGTATTTTGAAATGTATTTAATTAAAATACTTGTATTTTGAAATGTATTTAATTAAAATACATGTATTTTGAAATAAAGAGAAATACATTTGCTAGTAGCCAGCCCGAACAGCAAACAACATTATCCGTAACTAACGGTTACAGTAGTGTTTTACTTGCTATGACTGTGATATGTTGTTTATCTATTAGTTGAATGTACTGACTGGAAGTCACTCTGGATAAGAGTATCTGCTACATGACCTAAACGTAAATGTACATTTGAAAATGAAAATATCAAAATTAACTGCAAAGCACATTGGGTATTATTATCGGCCTTGAATCGGGACGGAGCTCTTTAGAATAGCGGATTGCAATTGTTCATTTTTATATATAAATGTATATTTAGTTAATTTAGCAGATGCTCTTGTCACACCATAGTGCCATTAGACTTCTGATACCAATGCAAGTTGAAAGGAGGCCACAAAATGGGGAACTGCTATAAAATAAAAATGGTACACAAAGGTATTTTGACAATTAAAATTACAGCCCTCGAAAGTATCTTGTTACAACATACATTGGAGTGTAGTTCAGACAAGAGTAATACTAATGAAAAAAATACTCAAAAGTAATTGAAATACATATTTTAAATATACTTAACAGAAATAGTGCTAATTTCTGGCTGTGGCTGGCCATTCTAAATTCAGTGATGTTATCAGTGCCAGGACTCTACATGTGTGAATGCTGAAGTTATAGCATTTTCAGTCTACCCACATGAAAAAAACAAGGTTACTACAGAACAATAGAGTACTTACTGTAGAATTCTATAGTAAACTGTAGTATTGTAATAGAGATGCTGGGAGTTGAGAAGCAGGTGCAAGGGGTGAGTTCAATAATACAAGAACCACAGACCGATACAAACCAAGCATGGCATCTGGTCACGACGCGCATAACCAATACTGCCCGGGGAATGGAAATAAGGGACTGACAGATATAGGGGAGGTAATCAGTGAAATTATGGAGTCCAGGTGTGTCTCATGATGAGGCGCAGGTGCGCGTAGTGATGGTGACAGGTGTGCTGAACTAGAAAATATGAAGTTATGGCCATGTTTGAGTGAACTAGAAAATATGAAGTTATGGCCATGTTTGAGAACATCACTTCTGAACTAGAAAATATGTTTGAACATCACTTCTGAACTAGAAAATATGAAACATCACTTCTGAACTAGAAAATATGAAGTTATGGCCATGTTTGAGAACATCACTTCTGAACTAGAAAATATGAAGTTATGGCCATGTTTGAGAACATCACCTGAACTAGTTTGATGTTTGAGAACATCACTTCTGAACTAGAAAATATGAAGTTATGGCCATGTTTGAGAACATCACTTCTGAACTAGAAGATATGAAGTTATGGCCATGTTTGAGAACATCACTTCTGCACTAGAAGATATGAAGTTATGGCCATGTTCCAGAGCCTCATTTCTGCTCTAGAAGATATGAAGTTATGGCCATGTTCGAGAGCCTCATTTCTGCTCTAGAAGATATGAAGTTATGGCCATGTTCGAGAGCCTCATTTCTGCTCTAGAAGATATGAAGTTGGCCATGTTTGCATCACTTCTGCCATGTTTGGCCCAGAGCCTCATTTCTGCTCTAGAAGATATGAAGTTATGGCCATGTTTGAGAGCATCACTTCTGCTCTAGAAGATATGAAGTTATGGCCATGTTCCAGAGCCTCATTTCTGCTCTAGAAGATATGAAGTTATGGCCATGTTCCAGAGCCTCATTTCTGCTCTAGAAGATATGAAGTTATGGCCATGTTTGAGAGCATCACTTCTGCTCTAGAAGATATGAAGTTATGGCCATGTTCCAGAGCCTCATTTCTGCTCTAGTAGATATGAAGTTATGGCCATGTTCGAGAGCCTCACCTAGAAGATATGAAGTTACTTCTGCACTAGATAATATGAAGTTATGGCCATGTTCGAGAGCACCACTTCTGCACTAGATAATATGAAGTTATGGCCATGTTCGAGAGCATCACTTCTACTCGGTCGGTGATCAGTGACTGCGCAGAATCTTTTTCTTTTTTACCAGCATTTTGCAACCCCAGATGCTGTCAAACACAACGAGGTCACGAGTTGTTGAATGTCAAAGTTCATGGATATCTGATCTGTTACTAGAGTATTTCTAAAGAAAGCAGTCGCCAGGCGGAAGGACACACTTAACAGTCACTATTTCATCAACTAAACTCACTATGGAGGCAAAGGTATTACATCACACCATCTAGTCCTTTTTCCTGGATTTAACTAGACAGATAGTCATTTAGATTGATCTCTATTACACAATGCCATGGAGAAGGTCCAGTTGGTGAGAACAACCACCAGTATGGTGTCTATATTACGATAGACGTCCTGCTGAGATGAGGCTTTCCTAATATGGACACCGTGCAGAGTCATTTCACTTGCTGATGGTAAAGAAAATGATACATTTCCCTCACTGTGTTTAATACATACCAGTAAAGAAGCTGCAGTTTCATCAACGATGAAACCGACACACAACCACAGCCACCCCCCCCCCCCCATACACGCCCACACACCATACCAACACACACACACACTTCCACCCTACACACATACACAACCAGACATACAGTATACACCACACCTGCAGTCCCCTTCCCAGTAGGGTGCAACAGAGCTGTCCTACTGCAGCAGAGTACAGTTGTTCGTAGTAGAACGTGTCAGACCACAGGATGCAGCACTAGAGGGGGGCTGTACTGTAAATGTATCTGAAATACTCCAGATTTGCCACCCAGATTAGTCATTGAAGCAACAGCCAGAGTCGTCATTGAAGCGTTTCACTATGTGTCAGAAGTGCAGCGCTGTAAACTTCCTTTGACAATGAAATAATGCAATAACGGGGTGTCCCATTTTGGTCTGTTGTCTCGGTGTTGGACTGAACATAAACCATCAGGTGTTACACTACGCATCACAATGAACAGTAAAAGAGTTCACCTTGACTTATTCATGTTCCCAGTAACTCACAGAAGACTCCGTACTGTTGACTTTGACCAGTGTATGAGAATTAAAGGGAGGAGTAATATGTATTCATCCAGTCAGTAGTATATACCACAATGTAGACGATGGGAATAAGGGAAATGAAGGCATGATGATCCATCCCTCTGGCCTTACTGTCAGCGTGTTGTGATGCATATCTTTTTGGAAAAGCAGCACAAAGTGACACATAGAAATCTCTATCTGTGAGTCAATAAGGTCCTGGAACAGAGAAGAGGATCAGAGAGACACCCTTTGCTCATTGCAGAACGTCCTTTCTTCATACTGGACATTGATGAGACCCTGAAAGTCACTCTTGCTGTTGAAATGTAGGATAATAAAGTATTGCATCGGTGCTTCTAGAGTATGCAGCTTTTACTAGTCTTTTGAAACATTCTGCCTACATTATCTTGTATAACCGAATGTACCGTTCCACCTTTTGTGAATAATATTTTTTCCGTAAGGTACAATAACGTGATACATTATCTTTTGTGATGAAATGTACCGTTCCACTTCGTGTTCATTACATATTTCCTTAATATGGATACATTACATGGTCTGCCCAAACATACTGTTACAACTTGTGTTACTGTTTCCATAACATCCATTTCTGAGATACATTATGTAGTGTGATCAATCTTTACAGTCTTTACAGAGTGATCGAAATTTAAAGGCAATGTTCTCGCGTCAGCCGAGACTGTATTCACGTTTGTTCCAGACAGACGATAGTTAGAGACTGCATTCACGGTTTGTTCCAGACAGACGATAGTTAGAGACTGTATTCACGGTTTGTTCCCAGACGATAGTTAGAGACTGTATTAGTTAGAGACTGCATTCACGGTTTGTTCCAGACAGACGATAGTTAGAGACTGTATTCACGGTTTGTTCCAGACAGACGATAGTTAGAGACTGCATTCACGGTTTGTTCCAGACAGAGGATAGTTAGAGTTCCAGACAGACGATAGTTAGAGACTGTATTCACGGTCTGTTCCAGACAGACGATAGTTAGAGACTGTATTCATGGTTTGTTCCAGACAGGCGATAGTTAGAGACTGTATTCACGGTTTGTTCCAGACAGACGATAGTTAGAGACTGTATTCACGGTCTGTTCCAGACAGACGATAGTTAGAGACTGTATTCACGGTCTGTTCCAGACAGACGATAGTTAGAGACTGTATTCACGGTCTGTTCCAGACAGACGATAGTTAGAGACTGTATTCACGGTCTGTTCCAGACAGACGATAGTTAGAGACTGTATTCACGGTCTGTTCCAGACAGACGATAGTTAGAGACTGTATTCACGGTCTGTTCCAGACAGACGATAGTTAGAGACTGTATTCACGGTCTGTTCCAGACAGACAATAGTTCCAGTAAACCCTCCAGGTTAGCTGATTATAGGGTGCTATGTAAAGTTCATACTCTCTTGACTATGGTCATTCTTGGTTTCACACGTAACACAAGGCTTGTGCCGTACAGGCCCAAGGGGTCTACTGCCGGGCGAGGTGGTGAAACGTCCTGGAACTGTTACTGTGGTGGCGGTGTTCTGAGAAACAGGAAGTGTCTGTTCTGTTGACCTACCAGTAAACCTACTGGAACCAGTGAGCAGAAATAGGAGGTGCACCTGCACGTGTATAATCACCACTTCCCTCTGAAAAATGCATTTCCCCAAAGGGTTTGGTGACAAACTTGATATTAAATTGTCCCAATGTTCTCACTCCGGTGGCAGCATGTGACAAACATGTGAAGTCATACTTACTGTAACTTTAACACAATGATCTATTGTAGGTTGGCATCTGGAAATGAGATGAAACCATTATTGACACTACTATGAGTCATTAAATATGAGATGAAACCATTATTGACACTACTATGAGTCATTAATGGCATCGATGGAGAGAGGGGGGCAGAGAGGGGAGGGGCAGAGAGAGGAGGGGCAGAGAGAGAGAGGGACACAGAGAGAGAAGGACAGAGACAGGACAGGCAGAGAGAGAAGGACAGAGACAGGAGGGGTAGAGAGAGAGAGAGAGAGGGACAGAGAGAAAGAGGAACAAAGAGAGGAGGGGCAGTGAGAGAGAGGGACAGAGTGAGAGAGAGGGACAGAGAGAGGGACAGAGAGAGGGACAGAGAGAGGAGGGACAGAGAGAGGGACAGAGAGAGGGACAGAGAGAGGGACAGAGAGAAATCGGGACAGAGAGAGGGACAGAGAGAGAGGGACAGAGAGAGAGAGAGGGACAGAGAGATAGAGGCACAGAGAGAGAGAGAGGGACAGAGAGAGAGAAGGACAGAGACAGGATGGGTAGAGAGAGAGAGAGAGAGAGAGAGAGAGAGAGAGAGAGAGAGAGGGACAGAGAGAGGAGGGACAGAGAGAGGAGGGACAGAGAGAGAGGGACAGAGTGAGAGAGAGGGACAGAGAGAGGGACAGAGAGAAGAGGGACAGAGAGAGAGGGACAGAGTGAGAGAGAGGGACAGGAGAGAGAGGAGGGACAGAGAGAGGGACAGAGTGAGAGA
>NW_025750086.1:0-20926 GCF_021184085.1 Oncorhynchus gorbuscha | reverse complement strand
CAGGAGGAGAGGTGGAGAGGAGAGGACAGGAGGAGAGAGGTGGAGAGGAGAGGACAGGAAGAGAGAGGTGGAGAGGAGAGGACAGGAGGAGAGGTGGAGAGGAGAGGACAGGAGGAGAGAGGTGGGGTGGAGAGGACAGGAGGAGAGAGGTGGAGAGGAGAGAAGGAGAGAGGTGGAGAGGAGAGTACTGAAGAGTAGAATAAAAGAGAAGACAGGATGTCACTATAAGGTAGCCCTGCCTAGATTACACCAGTGTTACTGTGTGAGTCAGAGAGTTTCCTCCATGAAGTCCCTGAGGAGGGCCCGTTCACTCTGATGTTGTTCGGCTACTGGCTCAGACACAACACCCAGGTTCAGTCTACACTCTGCAGGGGAAACAAGAGGAGAGAGGATAAGAGAAGACGGTCTCCGCTGTGTTAGGCCCTACATGTTCTTTCACCCACGACTAGAGGAGAGGTGGAGAGGTGTCTCTGTTTATATCCCTGTACTCCATGATGACTCCTCTATCTACAGAATCACTGTCCATCTTGAATATACTTAAGGGTTCAGCAACAAAGGGGAACTTTAGAGAGGGGGTCTCTAGACTCAAAGATGTTGGCTGTATGTGGGTCTTTCTAACTAAATCTAGGGTTGTCTATGGCTATCTTTATCCAGTGACTAGGAAGGACACAGCAACACTGTGATAGAGCAACAGCTACCAGACGTACCAACAGTAGGGTCTTGCCTATACAAGCTCCCTGTATACACTGTGATAGAGCAACAGCTACCAGACGTACCAACAGTAGGGTCTTGCCTATACAAGCTCCCTGTATACACTGTGACCAACAGTAGAGCAACAGCTACCAGATGTACCAACAGTAGGGTCTTGCCTATACAAGCTCCCTGTATACACTGTGATAGAGCAACAGCTACCAGACGTACCAACAGTAGGGTCTTGCCTATACAAGCTCCCTGTATACACTGTGATAGAGCAACAGCTACCAGACGTACCAACAGTAGGGTCTTGCCTATACACTGTGATAGAGCAACAGCTACCCTGTCTTGCCTATACAAGCTGTGATAGAGCAACAGCTACCAGATGTACCAACAGTACCAACAAGCTAGTGATAGAGCAACAGCTACCAGACGTCCAACAGTAGGGTCTTGCCTATACAAGCTCCCTGTATACACTGTGATAGAGCACAAAGCTTGCTCTTATAACCTTGTATACACTATAAAATGTGTCTTGATAGAGCAACAGCTACCAGACGACTACCAACAGTATATTATACACTCACAAAATAACCTTATAAAATGTGTCTTGACAAACGACTGTATATTCTCACTGTACGGGCTCAGTAGCTGTGCACTGAACCTGTGCTGGTGCCGAGAAAGTAAATCCTGTACCTTCATCCCAAATGGCACCCTATTCCCTATATACTGCACTACTTTTGAAGTAGTGCACTTAACAGGGAATAGGGTGTAATTTGGGAATCACCCAGCTAGAAGCACGACACACTCTCTCTGAACTCGTCAGTAAAAACCACACGGCAATGTTTGAGTTGTCGTTCGATACACTGTCCCATTCATAACACTTAGTGAGGATGCCGTAATGAGGTCAAGTGTTCTAGATGAGGGCTCACTTAACTGTCCATGATCAGAGCTCGCTCACAGATGGATGAGAGGGAAGAAGCATCTACATCAGTGTTAGTGCGGATGGAGACACCTCTCTCTCTCACTCTCACTCACACGCCTTGTTTAACTAACATTTTGGACAGGGTATTCCCATTCAAAATCATATTTTCCCTAACCTCTAACTCTAAAGCTACCCCTAACCTAAACCTAACTCCTAACCTCTAACTCTAAACCTACCCTTAACCTAACCCTAACTCCTAACCTCTAACTCTAAACCTACCCTTAACCTAACCCTAACTCCTAACCTCTAACTCTAAACCTACCCTTAACCTAACCCTAACTCCTAACCTCTAACTCTAAACCTACCCTTAACCTAACCCTAACTCCTAACCTCTAACTCTAAACCTACCCTTAACCTAACCCTAACTCCTAACCTCTAACTCTAAACCTACCCTTAACCTAACCCTAACTCCTAACCTCTAACTCTAAACCTACCCTTAACCTAACCCTAACTCCTAATCCTAACACTCATTTCAACCTTATTAACCCTAAACCCTCTAGAAAAAGTATTTTTCCTTGTGGGTACTCACAAAATGTCCCCAGTTGGTCAAACTCTTCTTAGTTTACTGTTCTTGTTAAACACGTCCACACGAACGCACACACACACACATACACACGTATTCCTATTGAATTACAACTCTCAAGCTGTGGCCCTTATTGCATCCTCAGGCTTTGTTCTGTAGTTACTATCTTGTTATCCGAGATAGAGACATGGAGAATGTTCTGGTAACCCACTTTGTCAAATGGCTTGTAAAGATGTATTGCCTACGGTGATGCCCAAACCACACACACCTGATGTTACAACATTGCATTTGCGAAAGAGCTTCCAGTTCTCAGGCAAGGCTGCTGATCGGGTTAGCATGGTTCACTGAACCCCTGTGTTGTACAAGAACCAGTGCAGTAAGACGAGTGCTGGAAACACAGGCTTGACTTCAGAAGGAAACCGACTAGAGAACAGACCAGTAGGACTGTACAGCAGCCGTTGTTGCAGTGAGGGGCGATGCATCAGCACAAGTTCACAGATGGCAAACTAATGGACGATTATGAGAGGAAGCCCACCACGCTATGAAAGAACACACACACACCACGCTGAGCTAGAACACTGGGAACCGCCCCAAGGAATCCCCCACTGAAACAGAGACTATACATTACCATTAGCAGCATCTCACTCAGTATCACACTGGTGATATCTCACTGTGTGTGTGTGTGTGTGTGTGTGTGTGTGTGTGTGTGTGTGTGTGTGTGTGTGTGTGTGTGTGTGTGTGTGTGTGTGTGTGTGTGTGTGTGTGTGTGTGTGTGTGTGTGTGTAGGAGACGGGGTGTGTGTATGTAAGAGATGGAGTGTGTGTGTGTAAGAGATGGAGTGTGTGTGTGTGTATGTTTAAGAGACGGAGTCTGTGTGTAAGAGATGGAGTGTGTGTGTAAAAGATGGAGTGTGTGTTTAAGAGACGGAGTCTGTGTGTGAGAGATGGAGTGTGTGTGTAAAAGATGGAGTGTGTGTTTAAGAGACGGAGTCTGTGTGTAAGAGATGGAGTGTGTGTGTAAAAGATGGAGTGTGTGTTTAAGAGACGGAGTCTGTGTGTGAGAGATGGAGTGTGTGTGTAAAAGATGGAGTGTGTGTTTAAGAGACGGAGTCTGTGTGTGAGAGATGGAGTGTGTGTGTAAAAGATGGAGTGTGTGTTTAAGAGACGGAGTCTGTGTGTGAGAGATGGAGTGTGTGTGTAAAAGATGGAGTGTGTTTTAAGAGACGGAGTCTGTGTGTGAGAGATGGAGTGTGTGTGTAAAAGATGGAGTGTGTGTTTAAGAGACGGAGTCTGTGTGTAAGAGATGGAGTGTGTGTTTAAGAGACGGAGTCTGTGTGTCCCCCCAGAAACAGCATATGCTGGGGTTGAGACGTATCTCCATTCCAAGGCCAAACACAGTGAAGCTCACAGTAACTGTACTGTAGAAAGTATCAGTAAATATGTACATTTTCTATTCACTTCTTCTCTCCTGGGAAGTAAACAGAGCCTCTTACTAAACACAATTTCTTCCCCGAATAACTCAGAAAAAGAAAAGAAGCTTTCCTCAAAAGTAACGGCGGGGGTGAGCTGCTTCGCCGCCGCGTATGAAAAGGAGATTTACGTTATTAACGTTAGATGATTGTAAAAAAACGCTGACATAGTTTCCTTATCGCCATTGCTTGTTACCGTGGCATTGTGTGAGATTACCCCCAATGTAACGGGTGTTCGGAATGTTTACAAAGGATTATGGGTTCAGGCGCTGAACACTCAGATGGACATATGCTGTCCATGTCATGTAAAGCAAAGTATTGGGATTTATTTGTTTCTATTTACTGTTACTGTCACTCCCTTCACACACACACACACACACACACACACACACACACACACACACACACACACACACACACACACACACACACACACACACACACACACACACACACACACACACACACACACACACACACACACAAGCCCACCTCCCTCTCCTCCTTCTTTGCCCAATCTTCCCCAATCCCTCTCTCGCTTGTTTAGCAAACTCCTCTCCATTCCAGTAAATCCAAAATAAATTAATCCCAGTCCCATCGACAAATGCAATTTTCGGCTTACCACTGAGCAGCTGACAGCCATGCAAATGGCGGACCCTCTCTGTGTCTGTCGCAACAGGGAGAGGATGGAGAGAGTGGAGGTAGAAGGGGGAGAGTGGGGAGGACATGAGGAAGAGGATAGAGAAAGTGGGGGGAGGATGGGAGGAGGGAGTTAGAGGAGGGAGAGAGCAGGGGAGGATGGGAGGAGAGAGGTAGAGGGAGAGAGTGAGAGGAGGATGGAAGGAGGGAGGTAGAGGAGGGAGGAAGAGGATGGAGAGAGAGGGGGGAGAATGAGGGGAGGGAGGTAGAGGATGTAGAGAGTGGAGAGAGCATGGGAAGAGGGAGGTAGGGAAGGGGAGGTAGAGGAGGGGGAGGTAGAGGAGGGAGAGAGTTAGTGGAGGAGGGATGTAGAGGATGGAGAGAGTGGGGGAGGATGGGAGGAGGGATGGAGAGGATGGAGAGACTGGGTGGAGGTAGGAGGTAGAGACTGGGTGGAGGTTGGAGGTAGATGATGTAGAGACTGGGTGGAGGATGGATGTAGAGGATGGAGAGAGTGGGGGTAGAGGATGGGAGGTAGAGGAGGTAGTGGATGGAGTGACTGGGTGGAGGTAGTAGGTAGATGATATATAGACTGGGTGTGATGTAGTAGGTAGAGGATGGAGAAACTGTGGGGAGGATGGAGGTAGAGGATGGAGAGACTGGGTGGAGGAGGGAGGTAGAGGATGGAGAGACTGGGTGGAGGTAGGATGTAGAGACTGGGTGGAGGTAGGAGGTAGAGGATGGAGAGACTGGGTGGAGGTAGGAGGTAGAGAATGTAGAGACTGGGTGGAGGTTGGAGGTAGAGGATGGAGAGAGTGGGGGGTAGAGGATGGGAGATAGAGGAGGTAGTGGATGGAGTGACTGGGTGGAGGTAGTAGGTAGATGATATATAGACTGGATGTGAGGTAGTTGGTAGAGGATGGATAAACTGTGGGGAGGATGGAGGTAGAGGATGGAGAGACTGGGTGGAGGTAGGATGTAGAGACTGGGTGGAGGTAGGAGGTAGAGGATGGAGAGACTGGGTGGAGGTAGGAGGTAGAGGATGGAGAGACTGGGTGGAGGTAGGAGGTAGAGGATGGAGAGACTGGGTGGAGGTAGGAGGTAGAGGATGTAGAGACTGGGTGGAGGTATGAGGTAGAGGATGTAGAGCCTGGGTGGAGGTAGGAGGTAGAGGATGGAGAGACTGGGTGGAGAAGGGAGGTAGTGGATGTAGAGACTGGGTGGAGGTAGGAGGTAGAGGATGGAGAGACTGAGTGGAGGTAGGAGGTAGAGGATGTAGAGACTGGGTGGAGGTAGGAGGTAGAGGATGTAGAGCCTGGGTGGAGGTAGGAGGTAGAGGATGGAGAGACTGGGTGGAGAAGGGAGGTAGATGATGGAGACAGTGGGTGGAGGTAGAAGGTATATGATGTAGAGACTGGGTGGAGGTAGAAGGTATATGATGTAGAGACAGGGTGGAGGTAGGAGGTAGAGGATGGAGAGACTGGGTGGAGAAGGGAGGTAGATGATGGAGACAGTGGGTGGAGGTAGGAGGTAGAGGATGTAGAGACTGGGTGGAGGTAGTAGGTAGATGATGGAGAGAGTGGGGGGTAGAGGATGGGAGATAGAGGAGGTAGAGGATGGAGAGACTGGGTGGAGGTAATAGGTAGATGATATATAGACTGGGTGGAGGTAATTGGTAGCGGATGGAGGTAGAGTATGGAGAGACTGGGTGGAGGTAGGAGGTAGAGGATGTAGAGACTGGGTGGAGGTCGGAGATAGTGGATGGAGTGACTGGGTGGAGGTTGTAGGTAGATGATGTCGATACTGGGTGGAGGTAGAAGGTATATGATGTAGAGACTGGGTGGAGGTAGAAGGTATATGATGTAGAGACTGGGTGGAGGTAGAAGGTATATGATGTAGAGACAGGGTGGAGGTAGAAGGTATATGATGTAGAGACAGGGTGGAGGTAGAAGGTATATGATGTAGAGACAGGGGTGTAAGGTCTGATGTTGTTACTGTCTGGAACATCTGTTCAGTGTCCAGGGTTCACAGCACCCCTACAGCCTTGAAATGTTTCCCAAATGGCATCTTATTCCCTACATTGTGCATGCTGACTTGTTTAATTTGTGACCTCGCTGAGCACACAGTGATAAACACAGCAACTTAGTTGGTAGGCCTATTCCATTTCAGGGCACACAACATTGTCATAGAGAATCCTCATGTCTCTTTCAATGTGGATTTCAAATGGCCATTGTGATTGGAGGTTGTCCTGCTTGTGTGTGTGTGTCTCAGCGTTGGCGTCAATTCTGTTTAAATTCCAGTCAATTCAGGAAGTACAATGAAATTCCAACTCCAATTCCATTATCTTCCAATGCTTTTCAATAAGAACATTTTGCATTGGAATTTGTTTTACTTTCTGAATAGACTGAAATTTAAATGGAATTGACCCAAACCCTGGTGTCTCTGTCTGTGTGTGTGTGCGCGTGTGTGTGTGTGTGTGTGTGTGTGTGTGTGTGTGTGTGTGTGTGTGTGTGTGTGTGTGTGTGTGTGTGTGTGTGTGTGTGTGTGTGTGTGTGTGTGTGTGTGTGTGCGCGCATGTGTGTGTGTGTGTGTCTGTGCGCGCGTGCGTGCGTGTGCATGTATGTGTTCATGTAATGGCATAAAGGATCATAATTATTTAGAAAATAATGAATCCACCTCCTCAATGTAGGATAGCAACATTAATGACAACAATAGCTCCTATAAAAAATATGCGAAAGAGTAACGCAAAAGCTTAGTTACGCAATTGATTTTTAAACAGACCTGAATAGTCATTGACTTTTTCCTTCGAGGCCTCTCAAAGGCAGATCACCGTTGGTTTCCTTCAAGGCCATTCAAAGGCAGATCACCGTTGGTTTCCTTCAAGGCCATTCAAAGGCAGATCACTGTTGGTTTCCTTCGAGGCCATTCAAAGGCAGATCACTGTTGGTTTCCTTCGAGGCCATTCAAAGGCAGATCACCGTTGGTTTCCTTCAAGGCCATTCAAAGGCAGATCACCGTTGGTTTCCTTCAAGGCCATTCAAAGGCAGATCACCGCCAGGCCATTCAAAGGCAGATCACCGTTGGTTTCCTTCAGATTCAAAGGCAGATCACCGTTGGTTTCCCTTTCAAGGCCATTCAAAGGCAGATCACCGTTGGTTTCCTTCAAGGCCATTCAAAGGCAGATCACCTTCAAGGCCATTCAAAGGCAGATCACTTTCCTTCGAGGCCATTCAAAGGCAGATCACCGTTGGTTTCCTTCGAGGCCATTCAAAGGCAGATCACCGTTGGTTTCCTTCGAGGCCATTCAAAGGCAGATCACCGTTGGTTTCCTTCGAGGCCATTCAAAGGCAGATCACCGTTGGTTTCCTTCGAGGCCATTCAAAGGTGGCATCATATCAAAGTGTTCAGGAATACAATGAGAGAGAGAGAGAGAGAGAGAGAGAGAGAGAGAGAGAGAGAGAGAGAGAGAGAGAGAGAGAGAGAGAGAGAGAGAGAGAGAGAGAGATCATATCAGAGAGTTCAGAGAATAGAGAGAGAGAGAGAGAGAGAGAGAGAGAGAGAGAGAGAGTAGCTCAGGGCGTTCCATGAAAGGGATTGAGAGCAAACATCCTTTTGTCTCTCTCTCTCTTTCTTTACCTCCTTCTCTTTTTTCCCTGCCACAAGAAAGGACTGGGAAGGAAGACGGGAGAAACGGCGAGCAGCTTGACGCAGGGTCCTTTATATTGACAGTTTCTCTTCAGACAGAATATCCCTCTCTCCCTCTCTCCCCAGGGCTGGTCAGATAGACAGATCAAAGGAAGGAGAAGACATTTCCCACAGGGCAGTTTCAGGGGTTTCAACACCTCAGGCCCTGTTTATACCGTGTTGTCTTCACACGAGAGAGCTCTTCATCATCCTCTTCATCATCACTATCTCTGTTATTGGGAGGGGTTAAATGAGGAAGACACATTTTGGTTGATTGCACTGTGCAACTGACTAGGTATCCCCTTTCCTTTCCCCTGCACTGATAACAGATTGTAGTCGTACTGGTTTAACAACACACAATGACACAATCATTTGAATGTAGTGCTACTCAGCAGCATATTGCAGATACCATGGATGGCTAACCAACTGAGATACAATAGAATGAAATTTGAGATGCAGCTGGCATTTTTTCCCAACACTGCGGGGACTGAGTGTGTGTGTGTTCCAACTCTGGCCTGATAAACATTCATCATTAACCTCACCATATGGTCCTTGCTGATCAAACTGGCTGAATCAGCATGGTGCCTATCTCTGGAGGGAGGTTCAGCAGGGCAAGTATTGTGTTGAACACACACACACGCACACACAAATGACGCACCTACTGCCTCTTACACCGACAAGGACACACAACACAAACAAACCAAAACCTAGGGACATAGTCCAAGCCTTACAAGTGAATGAACTTGAAGAACCTTTTTACCTTGATCACAAACCCAAACCACAAAAAAAACACTTAAACCACTAAAATCTTACCCAGCGCTCCCTTTGGCACAGAGCACGTCGCTGGATATACTCTTACCTCAGGACTATATGACTGACTGGCTGTAATGTTTAAAGTCTGAGCGTCAGGTTACGATGGTAATCCACAGACTGTGGTCAGAGTCAGTGGAGCACAGAGGACAGGGGCTTCGTTCCAAATGGCACTATTCCCTATCGTATACAGTACAACACTATGGACCAGGGCCCATAGAGCTCTGGTCAAAATTAGTGCACTATGAATAGGGTGCCATTTGGGATGCATTATTACTGTGATAGAGAAGAGACAGTGAAGCACGGCCTTACAGCAGCCTATAAGCCACAGAGCTGATGTGATGTCCAATCCATTCTGACGCTCAGTCACCAGAGCAGGGCTGTCTGTCTGTCTGTCTGTGGAGCGACGTTCAGCGCCTCTTTTTAGTCAAGCTCCATCGAAATGTCTGTCTGAGCCCAAGGGACTTTTGAAACTAAGCTTTCTGAAGCTCTCTCTCTCTCTCTCTCTCTCTCTCTCTCTCTCTCTCTCTCTCTCTCTCTCTCTCTCTCTCTCTCTCTCTCTCTCTCTCTCTCTCTCTCTCTCCCCTCTCATTTTGAGGATCAGTGACATCATGTGAAGCAGCTGCAACCCTAATGCTCTACAGACCAATGATGTATATAAAACCTGGATTATGGATGTGATGTATTGGCCAATGAGAGGCTTTGAAGCCACCGGTCGACCATATTGGCGCTCCCTATAACGACAGTCTTCCATAGGAATGAATGAAAGCTGTTGCACAGCAACTCACTACCTTCCTGAAGACAAACAATGTATACCAAATGCCTCAGTCTGGTTTAGCACTGAGCACTGAGAATGCACTCGTGAAGTTGGTAAATTACCTTTTAATGGCGTCAGACTGAGGCTCTGATTCTGTCCGTCTGCTCCTAGACCTTTGTGCTGCTTTTGATACCATCGATCTTATCTGTTAGAAAGATATCAGTTTGTCTCTGTGGATGGTTTGTCCTCTAACAAATCAACTGTACATTTTGGTGTTCCTCAAGGATCCGCTTTAGGACCACTACTGTTTTCACAATATATTTTACCTCTTGGTGATGTCATTCGGAAAATAATATTAACTTTCACAGCTATGCGGATGACACACAGCTGTACATTTCAATGAAACATGGTGAAGCCCCAAAATTGCCCTCTGGAATCCTGTGTTTCAGACATAAGGAAGTGGCTGGCTGCAAATGTTCTGCTTTTAAACTCGGACAATACAGAGATGCTTGTTCTAGGTCCCAAGAAAGAAAGAGATCTTCTGTTGAATCTGACAATTAATCTTGATGGTTGTACAGTCGTCTCAAATAAAACTGTGAAGGATCTCGGCGTTACTCTGGATCTTGATCTCTCTTTTGACTAAAATATCAAGACTGTTTCAAGGACAGCTTTTTTCCATCTACGTAACATTGCAAAAATCTGAAACTTTCTGTCCAAAAATGATGCAGAAAAATGTATCTGCATGTCTGGCAGACATATCAGTGTGGATGACGGATCACCACCTCAAGCTGAACCTCGGCAAGACGGAGCTGCTCTTCCTCCCGGGAAGGACTGCCCGTTCCATGATCTCGCCATCACGGTTGACAACTCCATTGTGTCCTCCTCCCAGAGCGCCAAGAACCTTGGCGTGATCCTGGACAACACCCTGTCGTTCTCAACTAACATCAAGGCGGTGGCCCGTTCCTGTAGGTTCATGCTCTACAACATCCGCAGAGTACGACCCTGCCTCACACAGGAAGCGGCGCAGGTCCTAATCCAGGCACTTGTCATCTCCCGTCTGGATTACTGCAACTCGCTGTTGGCTGGGCTCCTGCCTGTGCCATTAAACCCCTTCAACTCATCCAGAACGCAGCCCGTCTGGTGTTCAACCTTCCCAAGTTCTCTCACGTCACCCCGCTCCTCCGTTCTCTCCACTGGCTTCCAGTTGAAGCTCGCATCCGCTACAAGACCATGGTGCTTGCCTACGGAGCTGTGAGGGGAACGGCACCTCAGTACCTCCAGGCTCTGATCAGGCCCTACACCCAAACAAGGGCACTGCGTTCATCCACCTCTGGCCTGCTCGCCTCCCTACCACTGAGGAAGTACAGCTCCCGCTCAGCCCAGTCAAAACTGTTCCTGCCCTGGCCCCCAATGGTGGAACAAACTCCCCTCACGACGCCAGGACAGCGGAGTCAATCACCACCTTCCGGAGACACCTGAAACCCCACCTCTTTAAGGAATACCTAGGATAGGTTAAGTAATCCTCTCACCCCACCCCCTAAGTTTTAGATGCACTATTGTTAAGTGACTGTCCCACTGGATGTCATAAGGTGATTGCACCAATTTGTAAGTCGCTCTGGATAAGAGCGTCTGCTAAATGACTTAAATGTAAATGTAATGTATCTATGCTTTTGTCACTTCTAGGTTAGACTACTGCAATGCTCTACTTTCCGCTACCCGGATAAAGCACTAAATAAACTTCAGTTAGTGCTAAACACGGCTGCTAGAATCTTGACTAGAATTTAAAAATGTGATCATATTACTCCAGTGCTAGCCTCTCTACACTGGCTTCCTGTTAAGGCATGGGCTGATTTCAAGGATTTACTGCTAACCTACAAAGCATTACATGGGCTTGCTCCTACCTATTTTTCTGATTTGGTGCTGCCGTACATAACTACACGTACGCAACGGTCACAAGATGCAATTCTCCTTACTGTCCTGAGAATTTCTAAGCAAAACAGCTGGAGGCAGGGCTTTCTCCTATAGAGCTCCATTTTTATGGAATGGTCTGCCTACCCATGTGAGAGAAGCAGGATACCCGGGCCAGGTCGATTAGAAAGGCCTATTCACAGAAGTGTTTTACGGAGCTTTTGACAGCGATGGGGTTTGGTCATTTGACCGCTGACCCATAGCATGTTTACGGATTTAGGGTTGTACCTGGTGGGTTCCTTGATGATTTGTGTGAGATTGAGGGCATCTAGTTTAATTTGTAGGACTGCTGGGGTGTTAAGCATATCCCAGTTTTGGTCACCAAACAGAACAAACTCTGAAGCTAGATGGGGGGTGATCAATTCACATATGGTGTCCAGGGCACAGCTGGGAGCAGAGGGGGGTCGATAACAGGCGGCAACAGTGAGAGACTTATTTCTGGAGAGATTCATATTTTAAATTAGAAGTTAGAACCGTTTAGGTATAGACCTGGAAAGTATGACATAACTTTGCAGGCTACCTCTGCAGTAGATTGCAACTCCTCCCCCTTTGGCAGTTCTATCTTTACAGAAAATGTTGTAGTTGGGTATGGAAATCTCAGAATTTTTGGTGGCCTTCCTAAGCGGGAGGCAGGGGTAGCCTAGTGGTTAGAGCGTTGGACTAGTAACCGGAAGGTTGCAAGTTCAAACCCCCTAGCTGACAAGGTACAAATCTGTCGTTCTGCCCCTGAACAGGCAGTTAACCCACTGTTCTCAAGCCGTCATTGAAAATAAGAATTTGTTCTTAACTGACTTGCCTGGTTAAATAAAGGTTTTAAAAAAGCCAGGATTCAGACACGGCAAGGACATTAGGGTTGGTGAAGTGTGCTAAAGCAGTGGGTAAAACAAACTTAGGAGGAGGCTTCTGATGTTAACATGCATGAAACCAAGGCTTTTTCGATCACAGAAGTCAACAAATGAGGGTGCCTGGGGACACGCAGGCCTGGGTTTACCTCCACATCACCCGAGGAACAGAGAAGGAGTAGGATGAGGGTACGGCTAAAGGCTATCAAAACTGGTCGTCTAGATCGTTGGGGACAGAGAATAAAAGGAGCTGATTTCTGGGCGTGGTAGAATAGATTCAGGGCATAATGTGCATCAAAACTGGGGTGCCGCTCTACCTGGGGTGCAGGTAGAGCGGAGGTAAGCCCAGGCACTGAGTAATGATAAGAGAGGTTGCATCTCTGGACATGCTGATTATAATGGGTGAGGTCACTGCATGTGTGGGAGGTGGGACAAAGGAGGTATCAGAGGTATGATGAGTGGAACTATGGGCTCCATTGTAAACTAAAACAATGATAACTAACCTAAACAACAGTATACAAGGCATATTGACATTTGCGAGAGACATAAAGCGAGGCATAAAGCAATCACAGGTGTTGATTGGGAGAGCTAGGTAAGAGAACAACGTGTAAGACAACAACAGCTAATCAGATAAAACACCAACAACAGGTAAAATGACAATGAATTGGCAGAGAGGGTCGCTTAACTACACACAGAGCCTGAGTTCGCGGCTGGGGCCAACATATAAACAAAATAAACAGAATGGAGTACCGTGATTAATGAACAGTCCAGCAGGCATCAGCTATGTAGCCAAGTGATCATAGGGTCCAGGGGACAGCAAAGATGGAACAGGGAAGCCGTGGAGTAGTCGCTACTACGTTAGCACGCGGGCGACACAGCGTTTAAAGTTAGTAGCCCGGGGCTAGTAGAAGCGTCTGCTCCGACGTCCAATGGAGGCCGGTTGAAGGCACAGAGGATTAGATTATTAGTCGGCAGACTAGTCGTGATGGTGCGGCGGGCGCCATGTCGACAAAGGATCCAAGCCAGATGGCGAAAGAGGTGTTGTAGTAATTTAGTTTACTAGCCGGGGAGATGCACCTGGCTCACGGCTAACTGGTGCTAGTTTCCTGGGCAGGGGCGTTAGCCACTATAGCCACTCGGTAGCAGCGGTGATCCGGTGCCAAGGTCCAGAGCTTACTGCAAGGATCCGATTTAGTAGTGGATTCTAGTCGTGTTTGGGTGGAGTCCGGGTGAACAACTGAGTAGGCCGGGAGGTGGACCTGGCCTGGCTCAGGGATAGCTTCGGTACTGGGTCACTCGGTGGCAGCTAGCTGTGAAGATCAGGAGTAATGATCCAGGGTTTACGGCAGGAATCCAGTGTTGTAGTGGAGAAACAGTCAGATACTGGTAGGCTGGCAGGTATTATCCAGGCTAAAAATAGGGCTGGTATCTGTGCAGAAGGTAAATGACTAAATAGCTTGTAGCTAATTAGCTGGTTAGCTTCTGATGGCTCGGTGGTTCTGGCTATAAGGTCTAAAAATTAAAAATAAGAGCGGTTCCATATCACATTGGTTGAGGCAGGTTGAAAATAGGAGAGATTGAAAGTAAATTGAAATCTATACAAAAGGACGAAAAATACAAAAGTACACGAGAGGACGAACAAAACACTTCTGCACTGCTACGCCATCTTGGTCATAATGACCAAGAGGTCTCCTTGCTGTCCCCAGTCCACCTGGCCGTGCTCCTGCTCCAGTTTCAACTGCGGCTATGGAAACCTGACCTGATCACCGGACATGCTACCTGTCCCAGACCTGCTGTTTTCAACTCTAGAGACAGCAGGAGCGGTAGAGATACTCTCAATGATTGGCTATGAAAAGTCAACTGACATCTACTCCTGAGGTGCTGACTTGCTGCACCCTCGACAACTTCTGTGATTATTATTATTTGACCCTGCTGGTCATCTATGAACATTTGAACATCTTGGCCATGTTCTGTTATAATCTCCACCCGGCAGAAGAGGACTGGCCACCCCACATAGCCTGGTTCCTCTCTAGGTTTCTTCCTAGGTTCTGGCCTTTCTAGGGAGTTTTTCCTAGCCACCGTGCTTCTACACCTGCATTGCTTGCTGTTTGGGGTTTTAGGCTGGGTTTGTGTACAGCACTTTGAGATATCAGCTGATGTAAGAAGGGCTTTATAAATACATTTGATTGAAATTTGATTGAATGGAATTATACAGTAATTCAATGTTTCAAGGGTTTTAATCGTAGTGGGGACAGTAACATTAGAACTTTCTAAAAATGTTTCTATATATTTATTTATTTAAAATGTTTTTGCTTAGATGAACGTATGCATTAAGGTGTCTAATACAATATATGTGGCTAAAACAATTCATAAATGCTTTTCTAAAGCTTCCAAAATATTATTTACAGTGGGAGAGTACCAAGATGGAGGCACTGTGGTTTCAACACAGAATTGAACCCTGTCAGTCATCTAGTATATATATAAATCATTGGTACAGACAGACAGACACACAGAAACTTCTCTCTCTCTCTCTCTCTCTCTCTCTCTCTCTCTCTCTCTCTCTCTCTCTCTCTCTCTCTCTCTCTCTCTCTCTCTCTCTCTCTCTCTCTCTCTTTCTCTCGCTCTCTCACTCTCTCTCTTTCTCTTGCTCTCTCTCTCTCTTGCTCTCTCTCTCTCTGCTCTCTCTCCTTGCTCTCTCTGTTGCTCTCTCTCTCTGCTCTCTCTCTCTCTCTCTTTCTCTCTCTCACTCTCTGTAGGTGTTAATCCTAGAACCAAAAGCAGTCAGCCATTGAGGCGATCATTAAACCATCCACTCCTCCTCTTCAGTCACGACCACAAAGCTACATATCCGTATCACCCAATTCTAGGAGCGTTTACCTGCAGGGCTTTCAAGGCTAAGGCTCTGGTTGTCGGAATGGGATTTCCCATACAGGCCAGTCTCAGACAAATCTGTTTAGAAGATTTCTGAGGAATGCAACAAGTGCCCATACCTCAGCAACGTCGACACCCCACTGCGGCTCAAAGCAAACAAAGAACCCTTTAAAAAGGAGGATCTCTACTCGATTTCCCAAGCTTGACATCATAAAATGCGTCATTCACACACACACTCACGCACGCACACGCACACACACACACACACACACACACACACACACACACACACACACACACACACACACACACACACACACACACACACACACACACACACACACACACACACACACACACACACACACACACACACACACACACACACACACACACACACACACACACACACACACACACACACACACACACACACACAGTACCCTACTTCCTTTCCAAATCGTGTGAGAATGAGAGAAGAAAGGATGAGAGAAGAAGATGAGGGAAGAAGAGAGAGTGGGAGAAAAAGACAGAATGAGAGAAGAATGGAGGATGAGAAAAGAAGAGAGGACGAGAGAAGAAGAGCAGATGAAAGGAGAATAGAGGATGAGAGAATAAGATCAGGGAAGAAGAGAGGATGAGAGAAGAAGAAATTAGAGAAGAAGATGAGGGAAAAGAGAGGGTGAGAAGAAGAGAGGAGAGAGAAGAAGGATGAGAGAAGATGAGGGAAGAAGAGAGCAGATGAGAGAAGATGAGGGAGAGAATAAGATCAGGGAAGAAGAGAGGATGAGAGAAGAAGAGAGAATTAGAGAAGAAGATGAGGGAAGAAGAGAGATGAGAGTAGATGAGAGGAAGAAGAGAGGCTGAGAGAAGATGAGGGAAGAAGAGAGGGTGAGAGAAGATGAGGGAAGAAGAGAGGATGAGAGAAGAGAGGATGAGAGAAAAAGAGATGAGGGAAGAAGAGAGGGTGAGAGAAGAGAGGATGAGAGAAGATGAGAAGAAGAGAGGATGAGAGAAGAGAGGATGAGAGAAAAAGAGATGAGGGAAGAAGAGAGGGTGAGAGAAGAGAGGATGAGAGAAGATGAGGGAAGAAGAGAGGATGAGAGAAGAGAGGATGAGAGAAAAAGAGATGAGGGAAGAAGAGAGGGTGAGAGAAGAGAGGATGAGAGAAGATGAGGAAGAAGAGAGGATAAGAGAAGAGAGGATGAGAGATAAGAGATGAGGGAAGAAGAGAGGATAGAAAAAAGACAGAAGAGAGAAGAATGGAGGATGAGAAAAGAAGAGAGGATGAGAGAAGAAGAGCAGATGAAAGGAGAATAGAGGATGAGCGAATAAGATCAGGAAGAAGAGAGGATGAGAGAAGAATGGAGGATGAGAAAAGAAGAGAGGGATGAAGAGAAGTAGAGAAGATGAAAGGAGAATAGAGATGAGAGAATAAGATCAGGGAAGAAGAGAGGATGAGAGAAGAAGAGGAATTAGAGAGAAGATGAGGGAAGAAGAGAGGGTGAGAGAAGAGAGAGATGAGAGAAAGAGATGAGGGAAGAAGAGAGGGTGAGAGAAGATGAGGGAGAAGATGAGGATGAAGAAGAGAGAAGAGAAAAGAGATGAGGGAAGAAGAGAGGGTGGAGAAGAGAGGATGAGAGAAGATGAGGGAAGAAGAGAGGATGAGAGAAGAAGGATGAGGAAAAAGAAGAGGGAAGAAGATGAGAGAAGAGAGGAAGAAGAGGGAAGAAGAGAGGATGAGAGAAGAGAGGATGAGAGAAAAGAGATGAGGGAAGAAGAGAGGGTGAGAGAAGAGAGGATGAGAGATGAGGGAAGAAGAGAGGATGAGAGAAGAGAGGAAGAAGAGAGGATGAGAGAAGAAGATGAGGGAAGAAGAGAGGATGAGAGAAGAGAGGATGAGAGAAGATGAGGAAGAAGAGAGGATGAGAGAAGAGAGGATGAGAGAAAAAGAGATGAGGGGAAGAAGAGAGGATGAGAGAGGAAGAGAGATGAGGGAAGAAGAAGAGAGGATGAGAGAAGAGGATGAGAGAAAAAGAGATGAGGGAAGAAGAGAGGGTGATAGAAAAAAGAGAATGAGAGAAGAATGGAGGATGAGAGAAGAAGAGAGGATGAGAGAAGAAGAGAGATGAGAGAATTGAGAGAAAAGATCAGGGAAGAAGAGAGGATGAGAGAAGAAGAGGATGAGAAAAAAGAGAGGATGAGGGAAGAAGAGAGGAAAGAGAAGAGAGGATGAGAGAATGATGAGGGAAGAAGAGAGGATGAGAGAAAAAGAGATGAGGAAGATGAGGGAAGAAGAGGGTGGAAAAAGAGAGGAGAGACAAGAGAGGGTGGGAGAAGAGAGGAAGAGAGAGAGAAGATGTGAGACAAGAGGATGAGAAAGAAGAGGATGAGGGAAGAAGAGATTGAGAGAAGAAGGATAGAGAAGATGAGGGAAGAAGAGAGGATGAGAGAAGAGAAGATGATTCAAGACATACTGAGAGAAGAAGAAGAGTGGATGAAAGAAGAAGACATACTGAAGAGAAGAAGATTAGAAGAGAGGGTGAGAGAAGAAGAGAGGATGAAAGAGAAGAAGTTGAGGGAAGAAGAGAGAGGGATTCTAAGAGATGAGAAGATGAGGGGAAGAAGAGAGGATTTGATAAGAAGAGAGGATGAGAGAACAAGAGAGGGAAGAGAAGAAGATCTAAGAGAGGATGAGAAGAAGAAGAGGGAAGAAGAGAGAGATTGAGAGAAGAAAGATGATTAGAGAAGAAGATGAGGGAAGAAGAGAACATAAGAGTTGAGCGAAGTTGAGAGGATGAGAGAACAAGAGAGGAGAGAAGAAGATGAGGGAAGAAGAGAGAGGATGAGAGAAGAATAGATGATTAGAGAAGAAGATGAGGGAAGAAGAGAGGATAAGAGAAGTTGACAAGTTGAGAGGATGAGAGAACAAGAGAGTAGAAGAGAAGAAGATGAGGGAAGAGAGGATGAGAGAAGAAGTTGAGGGAAGAAGAGAGAGGATGAGAAAAATAGATGATTAGAGAAGAAGATCAGGGAAGAAGAGAGGATAAGAGAAGCAGACAGGGAAGTTGAGAGGATGAGAGAACAAGAGAGTAGAAGAGAAGAAGCCTCCGGTGGTGCAAAAGCTGAATCACTGTGAGTGAAACTAACACTGTCTTATGTCTGAAGTAGACGACCTCCGTCATGCAGATACAGTGAGTATCTTCAGGCAGGTTTGACAGTGGTGGTTTACTGGCCTATTTTGTGAACAAACTCACGTATTCTGAAGTGATTCAACACTGTTCACACAACATTATTCTTAGTTATTCTAATTTATATACCAGATTATATACTGGATTCTTTTCATGTACTGTATTGTTCACATAGATCATTCTAATAGATCTACTACTGTACATTACATTGTTACTGTATTTTAACATACTGTATTGTTCACGTAGATCATTCTAATAGATCTACTACTCTACATTACATTGTTACTGTATTTTAATATACTGTATTGTTCACGTAGATCATCCTAATAGATCAACTACTGTACATTACATTGTTACTGTATTTTAATATACTGTATTGTTCACATAGTTCATTCTAATGGAAGTCCTACTGTACATTACATTGTTACTGTATTTTAATATACTGTATTGTTCACGTAGATCATCCTAATAGATCAACTACTGTACATTACATTGTTACTGTATTTTAATATACTGTATTGTTCACATAGTTCATTCTAATGGAAGTCCTACTGTACATTACATTGTTACTGTATTTTAATATACTGTATTGTTCACATAGTTCATTCTAATGGATCTCCTACTGTACATTACATTGTTACTGTATTTTAATATACTGTATTGTTCACATAGTTCATTCTAATGGATCTCCTACTGTACATTACATTGTTACTGTATTTTAATATACTGTATTGTTCACGAGTTCATTCTAATGGATCTCTACTGTACATTACATTGTTACTGTATTTTAATATACTGTATTGTTCACATAGTTCATTCTAATGGATCTCCTACTGTACATTACATTGTTACTGTATTTTAATATACTGTATTGTTCACATAGTTCATTCTAATGGATCTCCTACTGTACATTACATTGTTACTGTATTTTAATATACTGTATTGTTCACGTAGATCATCCTAATAGATCAACTACTGTACATTACATTGTTACTGTATTTTAATATACTGTATTGTTCACATAGTTCATTCTAATGGATCTCCTACTGTACATTACATTGTTACTGTATTTTAATATACTGTATTGTTCACATAGTTCATTCTAATGGATCTCCTACTGTACATTACATTGTTACTGTATTTTAATATACTGTATTGTTCACATAGTTCATTCTAATGGATCTCCTACTGTACATTACATTGTTACTGTATTTTAATATACTGTATTGTTCACATAGTTCATTCTAATGGATCTCCTACTGTACATTACATTGTTACTGTATTTTAATATACTGTATTGTTCACATAGTTCATTCTAATGGATCTCCTACTGTACATTACATTGTTACTGTATTTTAATATACTGTATTGTTCACATAGTTCATTCTAATGGATCTCCTACTGTACATTACATTGTTACTGTATTTTAATATACTGTATTGTTCACATAGTTCATTCTAATGGATCTCCTACTGTACATTACATTGTTACTGTATTTTAATATACTGTATTGTTCACATAGTTCATTCTAATGGATCTCCTACTGTACATTACATTGTTACTGTATTTTAATATACTGTATTGTTCACATAGTTCATTCTAATGGATCTCCTACTGTACATTACATTGTTACTGTATTTTAATATACTGTATTGTTCACATAGTTCATTCTAATGGATCTCCTACTGTACATTACATTGTTACTGTATTTTAATATACTGTATTGTTCACATAGTTCATTCTAATGGATCTCCTACTGTACATTACATTGTTACTGTATTTTAATATACTGTATTGTTCACATAGTTCATTCTAATGGATCTCCTACTGTACATTACATTGTTACTGTATTTTAATATACTGTATTGTTCACATAGTTCATTCTAATGGATCTCCTACTGTACATTACATTGTTACTGTATTTTAATATACTGTATTGTTCACATAGTTCATTCTAATGGATCTCCTACTGTACATTACATTGTTACTGTATTTTAATATACTGTATTGTTCACATAGTTCATTCTAATGGATCTCCTACTGTACATTACATTGTTACTGTATTTTAATATACTGTATTGTTCACATAGTTCATTCTAATGGATCTCCTACTGTACATTACATTGTTACTGTATTTTAATATACTGTATTGTTCACATAGTTCATTCTAATGGATCTCCTACTGTACATTACATTGTTACTGTATTTTAATATACTGTATTGTTCACATAGTTCATTCTAATGGATCTCCTACTGTACATTACATTGTTACTGTATTTTAATATACTGTATTGTTCACATAGTTCATTCTAATGGATCTCCTACTGTACATTACATTGTTACTGTATTTTAATATACTGTATTGTTCACATAGTTCATTCTAATGGATCTCCTACTGTACATTACATTGTTACTGTATTTTAATATACTGTATTGTTCACATAGTTCATTCTAATGGATCTCCTACTGTACATTACATTGTTACTGTATTTTAATAT
>NW_025750085.1:0-20934 GCF_021184085.1 Oncorhynchus gorbuscha | reverse complement strand
GGGTGTGACATGGGTGATTTATGTGTTTTGTCTTGTCTAGGGTTTTTGTAGATTTATGGGGTTGTGTTCAGTGTAGTTGTCTAGGTAAGTCTATGGTTGCCTGGATTGGTTCTCACTCAGAGGCAGGTGTTTATCGTTGTCTCTGATTGGGAGCCATATTTAGTCAGCCAAAGACAAATAGACATTGTAGTGTATCTTAATGATAACCGTTCTCTTCAATCCAGATAGTGTCGTTCTCCATCACTTCACAGATCAATAGGATCAATACAGTCAGGACTAAAACCTGGTCAACCACCACCCAGCTAAACCTGGTCAACCACCACCCAGCTAAACCTGGTCAACCACCACCCAGCTAAACCTGGCTGAGCTCTTTACAGCTAAACCTGGTCAACCACCACCCAGCTAAACCTGGCTGAGCTCTTTACAGTTGAAACTGGAGCAGCAGCATGGCCAGGTGGACTGGGGACAGCAAGGAGTCATCATGTCAGGTAGTCCTGGGGCATGGTTCTAGGGCTCAGGTCCTCCGAGAGAGAGAAAGAAAGAGAGAAGGAGAGAATTAGAGAACGCACACTTAGATTTACACAGGACACCGAATAGGACAGGAGAAGTACTCCAGATAAACAAACTGGACCCTAGCCCCCGACACATAAACTACTGCAGCATAAATACTGGAGGCTGAGACAGGAGGGGTCAGGAGACACTGTGGCCCCATCCGAGGACACCCCCGGACAGGGCCAAACAGGAAGGATATAACCCCACCCACTTTGCCAAAGCACAGCCCCCACACCACTAGAGGGAAATCTTCAACCACCAACCTGGTCAACCACCACCCAGCTAAACCTGGCTGAGCTCTTTACAGCTAAACCTGGCTGAGTTCTTTACAGCTAAACCTGGCCCACCACCTCCCAGCTAAACCTGGCTGAGCTCTTTACAGCTAAACCTGGCTGAGCTCTTTACAGCTAAACCTGGCTGAGCTCTTTACAGCTAAACCTGGCCCACCACCTCCCAGGTAAACCTGGCTGAGCTCTTTACAGCTAAACCTGGCCCACCACCACCCAGCTAAACCTGGCCCACCACCACCCAGCTAAACCTGGTCAACCACCACCCAGCTAAACCTGGCTGAGCTCTTTACAGCTAAACCTGGCCCACCACCTCCCAGCTAAACCTGGTCAACCACCACCCAGCTAAACCTGGCTGAGCTCTTTACAGCTAAACCTGGCCCACCACCTCCCAGCTAAACCTGGTCAACCACCACCCAGCTAAACCTGGCTGAGCTCTTTACAGCTAAACCTGGCCCACCACCTCCCAGCTAAACCTGGTCAACCACCACCCAGCTAAACATGGCTGAGCTCTTTACAGCTAAACCTGGTCAACCACCACCCAGCTAAACCTGGCTGAGCTCTTTACAGCTAAACCTGGTCAACCACCACCCAGCTAAACCTGGCTGAGCTCTTTACAGCTAAACCTGGCCCACCACCTCCCAGCTAAACCTGGCTGAGCTCTTTACAGCTAAACCTGGCCCACCACCACCCAGCTAAACCTGGCCGACCTCTTTACAGCTAAACCTGGCCCACCACCACCCAGCTAAACCTGGCTGAGCTCTTTACAGCTAAACCTGGCTCACCACCACCCAGCTAAACCTGGCTGAGCTCTTTACAGCTAAACCTGGCCCACCACCTCCCAGCTAAACCTGGCTGAGCTCTTTACAGCTAAACCTGGCCCACCACCTCCCAGCTAAACCTGGCCGACCTCTTTACAGCTAAACCTGGCCCACCACCTCCCAGCTAAACCTGGCCGACCTCTTTACAGCCAAACCTGGCCCACCACCTCCCAGCTAAACCTGGCCCACCACCCTCCCAGCTAAACCTGGCCCACCACCTCCCAGCTAAACCTGGCCCACCACCTCCCAGCTAAACCTGGCCCACCACCTCCCAGCTAAACCTGTTTGACCTCTTTAGGGCTAAACCTGGCCCACCACCCTCCCAGCTAAACCTGAGCCTCTTCTGTCTCTGATCCTCTTCTGTCCCTGAGCCTCTTCTGTCCCTGAGCCTCTTCTGTCCCTGAGCCTCTTCTGTCCCTGAGCCTCTTCTGTCCCTGAGCATCTTCTGTCTCTGAGCCATGTCGGTCTCTGAGCATCTTCTGTCCCTGAGCCTCCTCTGTCCCTGAGCCTCCTCTGTCCCTGAGCCATGTCTGTCCCCTCCATGGGATAAATCTAGCATCAGGTATTCACACCACAGGTTAAATCTACCGTCAGGTATTCACACCAGAGAGGTAACCACGTCTCTCCGCTCCATGGGATAAATCTACCGTCAGGTATTCACACCAGAGAGGTAACCACGTCTCTCCGCTCCATGGGATAAATCTACCGTCAGGTATTCACACCAGAGAGGTAACCACGTGCCTCTCCGCCTCCATGGGATAAATCTACCACAGGTATTCACACTAGAGAGGTAACCACGCTTCTCCGCTCCATGTGGATACCCACCGTCAGGTATTCACACCAGAGAGTTAACCACGTCTCTCCGCTCCATGGGATAAATCTACCGTCAGGTATTATACCAGAGAGTGTAACCACGTCTCTCCGCTCCATGGGATAAATCTACCGTCAGGTATTCACACCAGAGGATAAATCTACCGTCAGGTATTCACACAGAGGGTAACCACATCTCTCCGCTCCATGGGATAAATCTACCGTCAGGTATTCACACCAGGGCAGGTAACCCGTCTCTCCGCTCCTTGCCTCCTCAGTTTGCAGTCTTTATACATGTTGCTGTGGAGAACAGCATCTATAATGCACAGGGCCGTGTAAAGGCAGATTATCGTGACTGGGATTAAAGGGAATGGAAGATTACTGAGGAGGATCCATGGGGTTGATAACCGTTAGCCCTACCCGGTTGCCATGGTAATTTACCGCGACAGGGGCTCCTATCTGAAGGTGTGTGTTGGTCGTGCAACATTCAATGAAGGGGAAGGGATTCATGTGGTTATTCATGTCAGACTGAATGCGTCGATGTCTGATATCACGTGTGCACAGTAGGTTGTCTGTTTGTAATTCATACTTCTCTACCACCATGCTAATGGATCAGTCAGGTATAATGTCTGTTTGTAATTCATACTTCTACCAGCATGCCATGGTTCAGTCTAGTCAGGTATAATGTCTGTTTGTAATTCATACTTCTACCAGCATGCCATGGGTCAGTCTAGTCAGGTATAATGTAGGAGGAGAAACAGGACTCCCTTGTTCTCTCTTTCTCCCTTTTCTTTCTCGGTCTGCTTTTTTCAGTCTGTCTCTCTGCCCAAACTCTCCTCTCTCTGTTTCTCCACCCCCATCTCTCTTTCTCTCTCCCTCCCTGCCTCCCTCTCATCACCTATTCTGTACACATAGTGCTCCGTTTGCTGGGACGCCCTAGGCGTTGCTTCTCCTGAATGATTGATTATCGTTCAAGGCTGCTCCTGTTCTCTCTGCAATCCTGTCCCAATTTCCCTCCCTCCCTCCCTCCCTCCCTCTCTGCTCCTCGCTCCCTCCCTCTCTTTGCTCCTTTCTCTCCTTTCCCTCCCTCCCTCCCTCCCTCCTCCCTCTCCCTCCCTCCCTCCCTCCCTCCCTCCTCCATCCCTCCATCCTCCCTCCATCCCGCTCCTTCCCTCCCTCCCTCACTTGCTCCTATCCCTCCGTCCCCCCCTCCCACCCTCCCCGCCCTCTCTTTCTCCTTTCCCTCCCTCCCCCCTCTCACCCTCTCTTGCAACTTTCCTTCCATCCCTACCTACCTCCCTCCTCTCCCTCCCTCCCCCTCCTTCCCTCGCTCCATCCCTCCTTTCCCTCCCTCCCTCCCTCTCTTGCTCCTTTCCCTCCCTCCTTCCCACCTCCCCCTCCCTCCCTCCCTACCTCCCTACCTCTCTTGCTCCTTTCCCTCCCTCCTTCTCTCCCTCGCTCCCCTCCCTCCCTCCCTCCCCCTCCCACCCTCCCTCCCTCGCCCCTCCCACCTTCTCTTGCTCCTTTCCCTCCCCCCTCCCTCCCTCTCTTGCTCCTTTCCTCCCTCCCTCCCTCCCGCTCCTTCCCTCCCTCCCTCCCTCACTTGCTCCTATCCCTCCGTCCCCCCACTCCCGCCCTCTCTTTCTCCTTTCCCTCCCTCCCCCTCTCACCCTCTCTTGCTCCTTTCCTTCCCTCCCTCCCTACCTCCCTCCTCTCCCTCCCTCGCTCCATCCCTCCTTTCCCTCCCTCCCTCTCTTGCTCCTTTCCCTCCCTCCCTCCCTACCTCCCTACCTCTCTTGCTCCTTTCCCTCCCTCCTTCTCTCCCTCGCTCCCTCCCCTCCCCCTCCCTCCCTCGCCCCTCCCACCCTCTTTGCTCCTTTCCCTCCCTCCTTCCTCCCCCTCCCTCCCTCCCTCCCTCTCTTTCTCCTTTCCCTCCCTCCTTCCCCCCTCCCTCCCTCTCTTGCTCCTTTCCCTCCTTCCCACCCTCCCTCCCTCCCTCTCTTTCTCCTTTCCCTCCCCCCTCCCTCCCTCCCTCTCCCCCTCTCTCCCTCCCTCCCTCCCTCTCTTGCTCCTTTCCCTCCCTCCCTCCCTCTCTTGCTCCTTTCCCTCCCTCCCTCCCTCTCTTTCTCCCCCTCCCTCCTTCCCACCCTCCCTACCTCCCACCCTCCCTACCTCCCACCCTCTCTTTCTCCTTTCCCTCCCTCCCTCCCTCCCTCTCTTTCTCCTTTCCTCCCTCCTTCCCTCTCTTTCTCCTTTCCCCCCTCCTTCCCTCTCTTTCTCCCCCTCCTCCTCCCCCCTCCTTCCCACCCTCTCTCCTTCCCCCCCCTCCCTCTCTTTCTCCTTCCCTCCCTCCCTCCCTCCCTCTCTCCCTCTCTTTCTCCTTTCCCTCCCTCCCGCTCTTTCTCCTTTCCTTCCCTCCCTTCCCTCCCTCCTCTCTTGCTCCCTTCCCTCCCTCCCTCTGATAAAAACAACAGAACTTCCCCGCTGGGAACAGACACTCAGTTTGCTGTTCTGCTAAAAGAGAGGAGGGATGAAGTTTCAATACATCATCATCCAACAAAGACTTTGACCTTGACTTCATCCTTGAAAGTTCTTGTGTTCTTGCGAAGTGGTGGATGTTGAGATGTTGCCTTGAAAAAATGGTGTTTAGTTAAGTTCATTTAGTTTAACTTAGTTCTTAATAATTAGTTGCAAAGTCAACATATGTGACTTGAATAAAATAAACAAAACATAAATTGCAATGCTTTTCCATGCGGTCTGTTGTAGAAATATGAGACAAGATGTTCCATATAAACAGGCTGATCCGGAGATCACAGGGCCACATTAATTAGAGCAGCTTCATGTTGAGACTGATAGCTAATTATCATTAACACTTCACTCTGCCTTCCTGATTTAATCATTGGCCATCGGCTAATTAACGAAGACATCATATGGTATACATACGTCCCAAAAAGGCACCCTATTTCCTATATAGTGCACTACTATAGACCAGAGCCCTATATAGTACACTACTTTAGACCAGAGCCCTATTCCCTATATAATGCACTACTTTAGACCAGAGCCCTATTCCCTATATAGTGCACTACTTTAGACCAGAACCCTATATAGTGCACTACTTTAGACCAGAACCCTATATAGTACACTACTTTAGACCAGAACCCTAGTCCCTATATAGTGCACTACTATAGACCAGAGCCCTATTCCTATATAGTGCACTACTATAGACCAGAACCCTATATAGTACACTACTATAGACCAGAGCCCTATTCCCTATAGTACACTACTATAGACCAGAACCCTATTCCCTATATAGTGCACTACTATAGACCAGAGCCCTATTCCTATATAGTACACTACTATAGACCAGAGCCCTATTCCCTATATAGTACACTACTTTAGACCAGAGCCTATTCCCTATATAGTACTACTTTAGACCAGAGCCCTATTCCCTATATAGTGCACTACTTTAGACCAGAGCCCTATTCCCTATAGAGTGCACTACTTTAGACCAGAGCCCTATTCCCTATATAGTACACTACTTTAGACCAGAGCCCTATTCCCTATATAGTGCACTACTTTAGACCAGAGCCCTATTCCCTATAGTACACTACTTTAGACCAGAGCCTATTCCCTATATAGTACACTACTTTAGACCAGAGCCCTATTCCCTATATAGTACACTACTATAGACCAGAGCCCTATTCCCTATATAGTACACTACTTTAGACCAGAGCCCTATTCCCTATATAGTACACTACTTTAGACCAGAGCCCTATTCCCTATATAGTACACTACTTTAGATCAGAGCCCTATTCCCTATATAGTACACTACTTTAGACCAGAGCCCTATTCCCTATATAGTACACTACTTTAGACCAGAGCCCTATTCCCTATATAGTACACTACTTTAGACCAGAGCCCTATTCCCTATATAGTACACTACTTAGACCAGAGCCCTATTCCCTATATAGTACACTACTTTAGACCAGAGCCCTATTCCCTATAGTACACTACTTTAGACCAGAGCCCTATTCCTATATAGTACACTACTATAGACCAGAGCCCTATTCCCTATATAGTACACTACTATAGACCAGAGCCCTATTCCCTATATAGTACACTACTTTAGACCAGAGCCCTATTCCTATATAGTACACTACTTTAGACCAGAGCCCTATTCCCTATATAGTACACTACTTTAGACCAGAGCCCTATTCCCTACATAGACACCCTTATAGACACTAAAAGCCCTATGGCACCCTATTCCCTATATAGTGCACTACTTTAGACCAGAACCCTATATAGTACACTACTATAGACCAGGCCCCTATATATAGTACACTAAAGCCCTATGGCACCCTATTCCCTATATAGTGCACTACTTTAGACCAGAGCCCTATTCCCTATATAGTACACTACTATAGACCAGAGCCCTATTCCCTATATAGTACACTACTATAAATCAGAGCCCTATTCCCTATATCTCAAAGTGCTGTACACTAGCCTATAAACCCCAGAGCCCTAGGTGTAAAAGCCGGTGGCTATAAAACTAGTACAAAACCTAGAAGACCAGAGCCCTATTCCCTATATAGTACACTACTTTATAACAGAGCCCTATTCCAAATGTTCATAAATACACTACAAATTAATAAGGCAGAACAGTTGAAACTGCAGCCAGTCAGATGGACTGGGGACAGCAAGGAGCCATCATGTCAGGTAGTCCTGGGGCACGGTCCTAGGGCTCAGGTCCTCCGAGAGAGAGAAAGAAAGAGAGAATTAGACCAGAACCCTATGGCTGTGCCATAGTACAGAACTGGCCACAAATGTTCATAAAATGACCAGGGTTGAATATAGTAAGGCAGAACAGTTGAAACTGGAGCAGGAGCCTACTGGGGACACCCTCATTCCCTGGGACATGGTCCTAGGGCCCAGGCCAGTTGAAACTGGAGCAGCAGCATGGCCAGGTGCCCATATTCCCTATATGGTTCTACTAGGTCTCCGAGAGACCAAAGAACCCTATTCCCACCGAATAGGAGTGAAACTACTATAGACAAACTGCCCTATTCTGCAGCATATATAGGCTGAGACAGGAGGGTCTACTATAGACCAGGAGGGCCCAGGATTCCCTATATAAAGCACAGCACTACTAGAGAAATCCAGACCACCAGCAAGGGCTATTCAAGGCCGAGTATAGTACACTACTATAGACCAGAGGCCCTATTCCTATATAGTACACTACTATAGACCAGAGCCCTATTCCCCCGTATATAGTAAAACACTACTATAGACCAGAGCCCTATTCCCTATATAGTGACCCACTACTAGTAAAGACCAAAGAGCCCTATTTGCGTCTATGACATGGGTGCAGACTTCCACTATAATGGAGCTCTATAGAACCCTATTCCAGCTGTTTGCTTAGAAATAGGGACAATACTATAGACCGAGCCCTATTCCCCAAATCAGAGAGTAGTACACTAATGCTTTGTAGTTAGCAGTAAAACCTTAGCCCTTGCTTTGACAGGAAGCCATGTAGTAGCACTACTTTATGATTTTTTTGGTTCTAGTCACTAGCAGCCGTATTCCCTGAAGTTTATTTAGTGCATCCGGTAGCTTTAGACCAGCAGTAGCTAACCTAGAAGTACAAAAAGCATGGATTAATTCTATCATTTTTGGACAGAAAGTTTCTGATTTTTGCTATATAGATGGAAAAAAGCCCTAAATGGTCTTGATATGTTCTTCAGAGCCCAGAGTATTCCTTCACAGTTTTATTTGAGATGTACAACCATTAAGATTATTCAATAGAGATCTCTTTGTTACACTACTATTCCCTCAGTCCAGAGCCCTATTCCTATATGGGACCTAGACAGAAACATTACTATAGACCAGGGCCCTATTCCCTATATAGTACACTACTTTAGACCAGAGCCCTATTCCTATATAGTACACTACTTTAGACCAGAGCCCTATTCCTACTATAGACCAGGGCTACTATAGTACCAAAAGGGCCCTATTCCTATATAGTGCACTACTTTAGACCAGAGCCCTATTCCCTATATAGTACTACTTTAGACCAGGGTAGAACTATTCCCTATATAGTACACTACTTTAGACCAGAGCCCTATTCCCTATATAGTACAGAACCCTACTATAGACCAGAAACCTATTCCCTATATAGTGCACTACTTTAGACCAGAGCCCTATTCCTATATAGTACACTACTATAGACCAGAACCCTATTCCCTATAGTGCATTACTATAGTAGGGCCCTATTCCCTACTACTTTAGACCAGAGCCCTATTCCCTATATAGTACACTACTTTAGACCAGGGCCCTATTCCCTATATAGTACACTACTTTAGACCAGAACCTATTCCTATATATAGTACACTACTATAGACCAGAGCCCTATTCCTATATAGTACACTACTATTCCCTACCAGAGCCCTATTCCTATATAGTACTACTATAGACCAGAGCCCTATTCCCTATATAGTGCACTACTATAGACCAGAGCCCTATTCCCTATATAGTGCACTACTATAGACCAGAGCCCTATTCCTATATAGTACTACTATAGACCAGAGCCCTATTCCTATATAGTACACTACTTTGGGTAGACCTTATTCCTATATAGTACACTACTTTAGACCAGAACCTATTCCCTATATAGTACACTACTTTAGACCAGAGCCCTTCCCTATATAGTACACTACTTTCTACCAGAGCCCTATTCCCTATATAGTGCACTACTATAGACCAGAGCCCTATTCCCTATATAGTACACTATTCCTATATAGTACCAGACCAGGCCCTATTCCCTATATAGTACATTACTATAGACCATTCCCCTATTCCCTATTCCTATAGTACACTACTTTAGACCAGAACCCTATTCCCTATATAGTACACTACTTTTTAGACCAGAGCCCTATTCCTATATAGTGCACTACTATAGTCCAGAACCCTATTCTACTATAGACCAGGGCCCTATTCATTCTATATAGTACACTACTTTAGACCAGAGCCCTATTCCCTATAGTACACTACTTTAGACCAGAGCCCTATTCCTATATAGTGCACTACTATAGACCAGAGCCCTATTCCCTATATAGTACACTACTTTAGACCAGAGCCCTATTCCCTATAGTGCACTACTTTAGACCAGAGCCCTATTCCTATATAGTGCACTACTATAGACCAGAGCCCTATTCCCTATATAGTACACTACTTTAGACCAGAGCCTATTCCCTATATATAGTACACTACTATAGATTGAGCCCTATTCCCTATATAGTACTACTTTAGACCAGAGCCCTATTCCCTATATAGTACACTACTTTAGACCAGAAACCTATTCCCTATATAGTGCACTACTATAGACCAGAGCCCTATTCCTATATAGTACACTACTATAGACCAGAGCCCTATTCCCTATATAGTGCACTACTATAGACCAGAGCCCTATTCCCTATATAGTACACTACTTTAGACCAGAGCCCTATTCCTATATAGTACACTACTTTAGACCAGAGCCCTATTCCCTATATAGTACACTACTTTAGACCAGAGCCCTATTCCCTATAGTACACTACTTTGTGACCAGAGCCCTATTCCCTATAGTGCACTACTTTAGACCAGAGCCCTACAGATGCCATTTGGAGACACCCAACAGGAAACAAGTGACATCAGAACGTGCAACAAAACAGATCCTCAGGGAACGTCGGAAATGGCACCCTAGATGAGAACAGAGAGGCTCCAGCCCAAACTACTGGGTTCCAACGAGGCCTTGGTTAAACACATTCAGACCAAACTACTGGGTTCCAACGAGGCCTTGGTTAAACACATTCAGCCCAAACTACTGGGTTTCAACGAGGCCTTGGTTAAACACATTCAGACCAAACTACTGGGTTCCAACGAGGCCTTGGTTAAACACATTCAGACCAAACTACTGGGTTCCAACGAGGCCTTGGTTAAACACATTCAGCCCAAACTACTGGGTTCCAACGAGGCCTTGGTTTAACACATTCAGCCCAAACTACTGGGTTCCAACAAGGCCTTGGTTAAACACATTCAGCCCAAACTACTGGGTTCCAACGAGGCCTTGGTTAAACACATTCAGACCAAACTACTGGGTTCCAACGAGGCCTTGGTTAAACACATTCAGCCCAAACTACTGGGTTCCAACGAGGCCTTGGTTTAACACATTCAGCCCAAACTACTGGGTTCCAACGAGGCCTTGGTTAAACACATTCAGACCAAACTACTGGGTTTCCAACGAGGCCTTGGTTAAACACATTCAGACCAAACTACTGGGTTCCAACGAGGCCTTGGTTAAACACATTCAGCCCAAACTACTGGGTTCCAACAAGGCCTTGGTTTAACACATTCAGACCAAAACTACTGGGTTCCAACGAGGCCTTGGTTAAACACATTCAGCCCAAACTACTGGGTTCCAACGAGGCCTTGGTTAAACACATTCAGCCCAAACTACTGGGTTCCAGGCCTTGGTTAAACACATTCAGCCCAAACTACTGGGTTCAAACAAGGCTTTGGTTAAACACATTCACCCCAAACTACTGGGTTCCAACGAGGCCTTGGTTAAAACACATTCAGCCCAAACTACTGGGTTCCAACGAGGCCTTGGTTAAACACATTCAGCCCAAACTACTGGGTTCCAACAGGCTTTGGTTAAACACAATCAGCCCAAACTACTTGGTTCCAACGAGGCCTTGGTTAAACACATTCAGCCCAAACTACTGGGTTCCAACGAGGCCTTGGTTAAACACATTCAGCCCAAACTACTGGGTTCCAACGAGGCCTTGGTTAAACACATTCAGCCCAAACTACTGGGTTCCAACGAGGCCTTGGTTAAACACATTCAGCCCAAACTACTGGGTTCCAACGAGGCCTTGGTTAAACACATTCAGCCCAAACTACTGGGTTCCAACGAGGCCTTGGTTATCCATTCAGCCCAAACTACTGGGTTCCAACGAGGCCTTGGTTAAACACATACAACCACTCATCTTCCCCTAATGTGTCATGTTCCCAAGTGGCACCCTATTCCCTATGTCGTGCACTACTTTGCCATTGTCACAAACAAATGCTGACAAATATAAAAAATTATAATAATACAATTTTAATAAGCTGACAGGACAAAAGTAAACAATGCCCATGTTTGAATTAAAGAACACAGTGAGATGGAGTTGTTTTATTCAGACATAATGCAGGTTTTCATGGGACAAGATCCTCTCTCCCTCTCTCCCTCTCTCTACCTCTCTCCCTCTCTCTACCTCTCTACCTCTCTCCCTCTCTACCTCTCTACCTCTCTACCTCTCTCCTCTCTCCCTCTCTCCTCTCTACCTCTCTCCCTATCTCTACCTCTCTCCCTATCTCTACCTCTCTCCCTATCTCTACCTCTCTCCCTCTCTCTACCTCTCTCCCTCTCTACCTCTCTCCCTCTCTCCCTATCTCTACCTATCTCTACCTCTCTCCCTCTCTCCCCTCTCTACCTCTCTCCTCTCTACCTCTCTCCCTATCTACCTCTCTCCTCTCTACCTCTCTACCTCTCTCCCTCTCTCCCTCTCTCCCTCTCTCCCTCTCTACCTCTCTACCTCTCTACCTCCAGTCCATCCATCACTGTCTGTATACTGGGAGGTGAATATTATGTAGTAGTTAATTAAAGGCTCTGTTGTGGAGTGTCTTTTGATAGTCGTCTCGTCTACTAGTGTATACTGGGAGGTGAATATTATGTAAACTCCCCTTTTCAGGACCCTTTCTTTCAAAGATAATTCGTAAAAATACAAATAACCTCACAGATCTTCATTGTAAACACTGTTTAAACACACACACACACACACACACACACACACACACACACACACACACACACACACACACACACACACACACACACACACACACACACACACACACACACACACACACACACACACACACACACACACACACACACACACACACACACACACACACACTCCTGCACACTCTGTACTTTGGGGAATGATGATTGATTAGTTGCCAGTAGAAAGTTGCTGCTCCAACATTGGCAGGCAACAATATAATGTTTGGAATTAGTGATTAGTTGGTTGGCTCTGTTTTTAATCGAGTTTAACCCAGAGCTTGAATATCATTGCATCTGATTAAGAAACAGAAAGCTCCTTCACACTGAGACTGCATGCCAAAATAAAAACCATTAATCCCCAATATAGTGCACTCCTTTTGACAGGGCCCCTAGGATAGTAGTGCACTACATAGGGAATATGGTGCTGTTTGGGAGGTATTCCCTGAGAGATTGTCTCTGGCTGATTGGACAGGGGACACTTGCCTTACCAGACTAATTAACTGACACAAGAAGTCATTTCGCACAGTCCTTCAAGAAACTAAATGCAGAACAACTGGAGTCCCTCCTCTGAGGAACTGGCTCTCCTCCACTCAATAGCAACACAACAAAGGACTCTGGGATATGACGGGTGACTCATATGTGTTTGTCAGGAAGTTGAAGTACAATGTTGTGACAGACACGTTTCCTCCTCTGCCGGGCGTGACTGTCTGGGCCAATCATCACAGCAATGACCGGGAGTCAGACTTCTAGGATGAGGTTTTGGACAGATAGGATGAGGTTTTGGACAGATAGGATGAGGTTTTGGACAGATAGGATGAGGTTTTGGCCAGATAGGATGATGTTTTGGACAGATAGGATGAGGTTTTGGACAGATTGGATGAGGTTTTGGACAATTAGGATGAGGTTTTGGACAATTAGGATGAGGTTTTTGGACAGATAGGATGAGGTTTTGGACATAGGATGAGGTTTGGACAGATAGGATGAGGTTTTGGACAGATAGGATGATGTTTTGGACAGATAGGATGAGGTTTTGGCCAGATTGGATGAGGTTTTGGCCAGATGGATGAGGTTTTTGGCCAGATTGGATGAGTTTTGAACAGATAGGATGAGGTTTTGGCCAGATGGGATAAGGTTTTGGCCTACGTATACATGCTATTCTTTTTAGTGCTTTTCCTTGTGGGTGTTGTCGGGACAGCTGAACGTTCCAGAAGCAGGGTGGCTGTTGAACCAGGAAGTGGGTTCTGTTTGATTACGGCGTTGAATATTTCCAGCAGACGCACAGGAGGACCTTGCTGCAGATTAGATCAGGTCCAGACCAGAATAAACAAGACTAAACGAGACCAGATCAGACCAGCTAAGAGACCAGACCAGACAAGACCAGACCAGCTAAGAACCAGACCAGACCAGACAAGACCAGACCCGGTACAGACCAGACGAGACTAGACCAGGTACAGACCAAACCAGACCAGGTACAGACCAGGTACAGACCAGACCAGGTACAGACCAGACGAGACTAGACCAGACCAGACCAGGTACAGACCAGTCCAGGTACAGACCAGACCAGGTACAGACCAGACTAGACCAGACCAGGTACAGACCAGACAAGGTACAGACCAAACAAGACCAGGTACAGACCAGACAAGGTACAGACCAAACCAGACCAGGTACAGACCAGACCAGGTACAGACCAGACCAGGTACAGACCAGACTAGACCAGACCAGGTACAGACCAGACTAGACCAGACCAGGTACAGACAAAACCAGACCAGACCAGGTACAGACCAGTCCAGGTACAGACCAGTCCAGGTACAGACCAGACCAGGTACATACCAAACCAGACCAGGTACATACCAAACCAGACCAGGTACAGACCAAACCAGACCAGGTACAGACCAAACCAGGTATAGACAAAACCAGACCAGACCAGGTACAGACCAAACCAGGTATAGACAAAACCAGACCAGACCAGGTACAGACCAGACCAGGAACAAACTGGCTCACAGCTGTCCATGAGAGGTAAAAACTAGCCCAATGAGACAGGCTCACAGCTGTCCATGAGGAGGGTAAAGACTAGTCCAATGAGAGACAGGCTCACAGCTGACCATGAGGAGGTAAAGACTAGTCCAATGAGAGACAGGCTCACAGCTGTCCATGAGGAGGGCAAAGACTAGTCCAATGAGAGACAGGCTCACAGCTGACCATGAGGAGGGTAGACTAGTCCAATGAGAGACAGGCTCACAGCTGTCCATGAGGAGGGTAAAGACTAGTCCAATGAGAGACAGGCTCACAGCTGTCCATGAGGAGGGTAAAGACTAGTCCAATGAGAGACAGGCTCACAGCTGTCCATGAGGAGGGTAAAGACTAGTCAATGAGAGACTGGCTCACAGCTGTCCATGAGTAGGGTAAAGACTAGTCCAATGAGAGACTGGCTCACAGCTGTCCATGAGGAGGGTAAAGACTAGTCCAATGAGAGACAGGCTCACAGCTGTCCATGAGGAGGGTAAAGACTAGTCCAATGAGACAGGCTCACAGCTGTCCATGAGGAGGTAAGACTAGTCCAATGAGACAGGCTCACAGCTGTCCATGAGGAGGTACAGACTAGTCAATGAGACAGGCTCACAGCTGACCATGAGGAGGGTAAAGACTAGTCCAATGAGAGACAGGCTCACAGCTGTCCATGAGGAGGGGGTAAAGACTAGTCCAATGAGAGACAGGCTCACAGCTGACCATGAGGAGGGTAAAGACTAGTCCAATGAGAGACAGGCTCACAGCTGACCATGAGGAGGGGTAAAGACTAGTCCAATGAGAGACAGGCTCACAGCTGTCCATGAGGAGGTAAAGACTAGTCCAATGAGAGACTGGCTCACAGCTGTCCATGAGGAGGGTAAACACTAGTCCAATGAGAGACTGGCTCACAGCTGTCCATGAGGAGGTAAAGACTAGTCCAATGAGAGACAGGCTCACAGCTGTCCATGAGGAGGTAAAGACTTGTCACTACAGACTGATATCACCTGTCACTACAGACTGATATCACCTGTCACTACAGACTGGTATCACCTGTCACTACAGACTGGTATCACCTGTCACTACAGACTGATATCACCTGTCAATACAGACTGATATCACCTGTCACTACAGACTGGTATCACCTGTCACTACAGACTGGTATCACCTGTCAATACAGACTGGTATCACCTGTCACTACAGACTGGTATCACCTGTCACTACAGACTGGTATCACCTGTCACTACAGACTGGTATCACCTGTCACTACAGACTGGTATCACCTGTCACTACAGACTGATATCACCTGTCACTACAGACTGATATCACCTGTCACTACAGACTGGTATCACCTGTCACTACAGACTGGTATCACCTGTCACTACAGACTGGTATCACCTGTCACTACAGACTGGTATCACCTGTCACTACAGAATGGTATCACCTGTCACTACAGACTGGTATCACCTGTCACTACAGACTGGTATCACCTGTCACTACAGACTGATATCACCTGTCAATACAGACTGATATCACCTGTCACTACAGACTGATATCACCTGTCACTACAGACTGGTATCACCTGTCACTACAGACTGGTATCACCTGTCACTACAGACTTGTATCACCTGTCACTACAGACTGGTATCACCTGTCAATACAGACTGATATCACCTGTCAATACAGACTGGTATCACCTGTCAATACAGACTGATATCACCTGTCAATACAGACTGGTATCACCTGTCAATACAGACTGATATCACCTGTCACTACAGATGGACATCTTTGAACAGATGAACATCTCTCTCTCTCTCTCTCTCTCTCTCTCTCTCTCTCTCTCTCTCGCTCTCTCTCTCTCTGCCCCCCCTCTCTCTGTCCCCCCTCTCTCTGTCTCCCCCTCTCTGTCTCTCTCGCTCCCTCTCTCTCCCCCACTCTCACTCTCCCTCTCTCTGTCTCTCTCGCTCCCTCTCTCCCCCTCTCTCCCCCTCTCTGTCTCCCCCTCTCTCTGTCTCTCCCCCTCTCTCTCTGTCTCCCCCAAAATCCACAGCGTTAAGCCCAGCTGACCATGACAGTTTACACTGGGTCCACTACTGAGGGCAAAACACCACATTAGAATCAATACTCTATGTCTTACTTTTCTACCAGGAGAAAATAAATACAATCCTAAACACATCTATCGTTTGTACCCCTCCTTAATTTTATTGAGTAATTCATCGTCTCTGGGCCGTGTCCCAAATGACAAACTATTCACTACATAGTGCGCTATTTCTGACCAGAGCCACATGGGACCTGATCACAGGTAGTTCACCAAATAGGGAACCATTTGGGACACAGGTTGAGTAATTAAATGATCTTCTCTTCTATTGTTTATTTACGTTTCTTTGTTGACTTTTTGTGGTTATTGATTTTGTCGGTTCAGGATGTTTTCACTAGAGGCTCAACATTCACAGACAAACTTTAATGATGTCTACTGTTTGGAGCTTTAAACCAGCACTGCTGTGAAATAGTGCAACTTCTAGAAACTTACCAACTGTGGTATCTAGCGAAAACACAGCCATTATCTGTCTATTTACCAACTGTAGTATCTAGCTAAAACACAGCCATTATCTGTCGATTTACCAACTGTAGTATCTAGCTAAAACAGACATTATCTGTCCATTTACCAACTGTGGTATCTAGCTAAACCCTAGCCATTATCTGTCTATTTACCAACTGTGGTATCTAGCTAAAACACAGCCATTATCTGTCGATTTACCAACTGTAGTATCTAGCTAAAACAGACATTATCTGTCCATTTATCCAACTGTGGTATCTGGCTAAACACTGTGGTACAGCCATTATATATCTATTTACCAACTGTAGTATCTAGTTAACACAAAGACATTATCCGTCTATTTACCAACTGTGGTATCTAGCTAACATACACACAGCCATTAGCTGGCTATTTACCAACTGTAGTATCTAGTAACATATATACCGTATATGTCACGCCCTGGTCGAAGTATTTTGTGTTTTTCTTTATGTATTTGGTCAGGCCAGGGTGTGACATGGGTTTTGTATGTGGTGTGTAGCTTAGTGGTGTAGCTTAGTGGGGTGTTTCTAGGCAAGTCTATGGCTGTCTAGTGGTTCTCAATCAGAAGGCAGGTGTTTATCGTTATCTCCTGATTGGGAGCCATATTGAAACAGCCTGTTCTTTGGTTGTATTGTAGGTGATTGTCCTGAGTGTCTTGACGTCCTTATTCTGTGTTAGTTTGCACCAGTTTAGGCTGTTTAGGTTTTCATTACGTTTATTGTTTTGTAGAGTTTGTGTTTTGGATTCGTGTTACGTTTGTTTTATTAAACATGGATCACAATATACACGCTGCAGTTTGGTCTGAGTCTCCTTCACCTTATGAAAACCGTGACAGAATCACCCACCGTAAATGGACCAAGCAGCGTGTCCAGCAGGCAGGAGCAGCCCAAAGAGGAGCTGTGTATTAAGGATTTCTGGACATGGGAGGAAATCCTTGACCGGAGGAGGACCTAGACATCAACCAGGGGGTAGCCGCAAAAAGGTGCAGCAGGAGCAGAGAGAGGAAGCAAGAGCAGCCCAAAGAGGAGTACAGTATGGACTATACTTCCTGGGAGGAGATAGACAGGTGGGCGGTCGACCCAGGGAGAGTGCCGGAGCCCGCCTGGGATTCGATGGAGCAGTGCGCGGAAGGTCACAGGAGAATGAGGTTGGCGAAGCAAGCACAACGGCGCGGACGGAAGCCCGGGAATCAGCCCCAAAAAATGTATTGGTGGGGGGGGCTTACAGGGAGTATGGCAACGCTAGGTAGGAGACCTGCTCAAACTCCCTGTGCTTACCGGGGGGGCTAGAGAGACCGGGCAGGCACCGTGTTATGCAGTGGTGTGCACGGTGTCCCCAGTGCGGGTGCATAGCCCGGTGTGGTATATTCCAGCTCCGCGTATCGGCCGGGCTAGATTGAGCGTCGAGCCAAATGCCATGAAGCCGGCTCTACGCATCTGGTCCCCAGTGCGTCTCCATGTGCCGGCTTACATGGCACCAGCCTTGTGCTCGGTGTCTCCGGTTTGCCTGCATAGCCCAGTACGGGCTAATCCACCTTGCCGCACTGGCAGGGCGACCGAGAGTATCCAACCGGGTAAGGTTGGGCAGCCTCGGTGCTCAAGAGCTCCAGTGCGCCTGCACGGTCCGGTCTATCCAGTACCACCTCCACACCCCAGCCCTCCAGTAGCAGCTCCCCGCACCAGGCGTCCTGTGCGTGTCCTCGGCCCAGTACCACCAGTGCCAGCACCACGCATCAGGCCTACAGTGCGCCTCGCCTCTCCTGCGCTGTCGGAGCCTTTCTCCTCTCCTGAGCCGCTGCCGGAGTCTCCCGCCTGTCCGGCGTCAGAGACCCTCAGCCCAGAGGCGCCAGAAGTGCCCGTCGGCCAGGATCTGCCAGAAGTGCCAGTCGGCCAGGATCTGCCAGTCGGCCAGGATCCGCCAGAAGTGCCCGTCGGCCAGGATCTGCCAGTCGGCCAGGAGCCGCCAGTCGGCCAGGATCCGCCAGTCGGCCAGGATCCGCCAGTCGGCCAGGAGCCGCCAGTCGGCCAGGATCCGCCAGTCGGCCAGGATCCGCCAGTCGGCCAGGATCTGGTAGATCCATCAACCTGCCTGAGCTTTCTCTCACTCCCGAGCTTCCCCTCACTCCTGAGCTTCCCCTCAGTCCCGAGCTGTCCTTCAGTCCCGATCTGCTCCTCAATCCAGTGGGGTTCTGCGTGAGGACTACTAGGCCATGGTCGGCGGCGAGGGTGGTCTATCCAGGGACGCGAGGAGAGGGGACTAAGACAATTGTGAAGTGGGGTCCACGTCCCCCGCTGGAGCCGCCACCATGGACAGACGCCCACCCGGACCCTCCCTATTGATTTGAGGTGCGTTCGAGAGTCCGCACCTTAGGGGGGGTTCTGTCACGACCCGGTCAAAGTATTTTGTGTTTTTCTTTATGTATTTGGTCAGGCCAGGGTGTGACATGGGTTTTTGTATGTGGTGTGTAGCTTAGTGGGGTGTTCTAGGAGAGTCTATGGCTGTCTGAAGTGGTTCTCAATCAGAGGCAGGTGTTTATCGTTGTCTCTGATTGGGAGCCATATTTAGGCAGCCATATTCTTTGGTTGTATTGTGGGTGATTGTCCTGCGTGTCTTGACGTCCTTATTCTGTGTTAGTTTGCACCAGTTTAGGCTGTTTCGGTTTTCATTACGTTTAATGTTTTGTAGAGTTTGTGTTTTGGATCCGTGTTATGTTTGTTTTATTAAACATGGATCACAGTATACACGCTGCAGTTTGGTCCGACTCTCCTTCACCTTATGAAAACCGTGACAGTATATGTCTATTTACCAAGTGTAGTATCTAGTTAACATAAATACATTTAAATGTCTCCACAGAAGGACTCTGGAATCTCTGGAGTTCATGTTGCCCCTGAACGTGTTGGTCCTGAACGTGTTGGTCCTGAACATGTTGGTCCTAAACATGTTGTTGGTCCTGAACATGTTGTTGGTCCTGAACGTGTTGTTGGTCCTGAACATGTTGGTCCTGAACATGTTGTTGGTCCTGAACGTGTTGGTCCTGAACGTGTTGTTGGTCCTGAACATGTTGGTCCTGAACGTGTTGTTGGTCCTGAACGTGTTGTTGGTCCTGAACGTGTTGGTCCTGAACGTGTTGTTGGTCCTGAACGTGTTGTTGGTCCTGAACGTGTTGTTGGTCCTGAACGTGTTGTTGGTCCTGAACATGTTGTTGGTCCTGAACATGTTGTTGGTCCTGAACATGTTGTTGGTCCTGAACATGTTGTTGGTCCTGAACGTGTTGGTCCTGAACGTGTTGGTCCTGAACGTGTTGTTGGTCCTGAACATGTTGTTGGTCCTGAACATGTTGTTGGTCCTGAACATGTTGTTGGTCCTGAACGTGTTGTTGGTCCTGAACGTGTTGTTGGTCCTGAACGTGTTGTTGGTCCTGAACGTGTTGGTCCTGAACGTGTTGTTGGTCCTGAACATGTTGGCCCTGAACGTGTTGTTGGTCCTGAACGTGTTGTTGGTCCTGAACATGTTGGTCCTGAACGTGTTGTTGGTCCTGAACATGTTGGTCCTGAACGTGTTGGTCCTGAACGTGTTGGTCCTGAACGTGTTGTTGGTCCTGAACATGTTGTTGGTCCTGAACGTGTTGTTGGTCCTGAACGTGTTGTTGGTCCTGAACGTGTTGTTGGTCCTGAACGTGTTGGTCCTGAACATGTGGTCCTTCTGTAGCTCAGTTGGTAGAGCATGGCGCTTGTAATGCCAGGGTAGTGGGTTCGATCCCCGGGACCACCCATACGTAGAATGTATGCACACATGACTGTAAGTCGCTTTGGATAAAAGCGTCTGCTAAATGGCATATATTATTATTATATTATTATTATTATTATTATTATTATTATTATATATATATTATTATATTATATATATTATTATATTATTATTATTATTATTATATATTATGTTGGTCCTGAACATGTTGGTCCTGAACGTGGTGTTGGTCCTGAACGTGGTGTTGGTCCTGAACGTGTTGGTGCTGAACGTGTT
>NW_025750084.1:0-20940 GCF_021184085.1 Oncorhynchus gorbuscha | reverse complement strand
GGCACTGCGTTCATCCACCTCTTGGCCTGCTCTGCTCCCTACCACTGAGGAAGTACAGTTCCCGCTCAGCCCAGTCAAAACTGTTCGCTGCTCTGGCCCCCCAATGGTGGAACAAACTCCCTCACAACGCCAGGACAGCGGAGTCAATCACCACCTTCCGGAGACACCTGAAACCCCACCTCTTTAAGGAATACCTAGGATAGGATAAGTAATCCTTCCCACCCCCCCTTTAAGATTTAGATGCACTATTGTAAAGTGACTGTTCCACTGGATGTCATAAGGTGAATGCACCAATTTGTAAGTCGCTCTGGATAAGAGCGTCTGCTAAATGACTTAAATGTAAATGTAAACGTAAATATACAGTTGGGAAGAGAAAACCTCTCCCAATGCTGAGAACCAATTCGTGATCAGGTCAATCATCCCGACCAACCAGAGTTTCAGACTCGGCACAGAATGGACACCCCTCCCCAACAGTAGGATCCAAGTGTACCAGATGCATGTTGGTGGCTATAGCTCCATGTATTATCCTCCATTGAGGTCAGCTGTCCCTCTTATCAATAGGCAGTTTGTATAATGATCGCCAACAGCCTTTTGGAGAGGCACCTGGACCAAACACCCCGCCCACCTCGTCACTTGACCTCTTCAGGGAAGAGGCATGGGACACCTTTACACATGTTCTGTACATGGCCTTCTTTCCCACCTCCTTGAACTCCCCAGCTCCGGGGCATCGAAAGAAAGCAGCATCCTGATGTCCTCCTCGAATGCCCCACGCAGCACTAACAATCAGTGCAGGGAACACATAACTCCAGACCCTCCTTCCATCGATCAGAATTGATATCAGTCACATACTGCAGATGAAGTACTGGGCAAGGAGTCACAGACCTCAGCGACAACCTTCCTCAGTAGGTGAGATGATCAGATCCCTGCTCTTTCTCCCAGCTCCTCCAACGATCTGCTCCTGCTCCACATCAGATGACCCAGCTTGGTACCCCACGCCTAAACAGGCATGAATGTAGGCTGGCTGAACCCAGAGCACGGGACTGGATGGCAGTGTTTTTAAAAAAGAGGCTCTTCAAAAGCCACAACCCTGGTGGCCTGCCGGCCTTACGGGACTTGACAAGAACCCCAAGCCTCCATAACAGATTCATAAAATGGAGTCAGGCCAGGCAGCTCACCTCCAGCTTCAAGAGGAAAAGGTGCTTGTCTAAGCCCAAAACAGCCCGCTCTCCTCATCAGTGTGTAGGCTGTGTCGACGCAGCTAGAACTGTCACTGTACAACAGTCTGGGCTGCATGAAGCCAGAAAGCCGTAATCTAGAGGAATGTCCATCACAGGCCTTGCCCACCCTCGTGCAGTGGCAGGTACAGGGCTGCAGCTTTAATCCAGTGTTGTCAGACCAGAAGAAATTGGATAAGGGTCCTCTGAAGTTGTCTGTGTTCCTGTTCCCAAGGTAACTGAGCTAAACGACTACCGCCCCGTAGCACTCACTTCCGTCATCATGAAGTGCTTTGAGAGACTAGTCAAAGACCATATCACCTCCCACCCTACCTGACACCCTAGACCCTCCAATTTGCTTACCAAATAGATCCACAGACGATGCAATCATAACCACACTGCACACTGCCCTAACCCATCTGGACAAGAGGAATACCTGTGTGAGAATGCTGTTCACCGACTACAGCTCAGCATTTAACACCATAGTGCCCTCAAGCTCAGTCATCAAGCTCGAGACCCTGGGTCTCGACCCAGCCCTGTACAACTGGGAACTGACTTTCTGACGGGCCACCCACAGGTGGTGAGGGTAGGTAACAACATCTCCACCGCGCTGATCCTCAACACTGGGGGCCCCAAGGGTGCTTCTGAGCCCTCTCCTGTACTCCCCTGTTCACCTACGACTGTGTGTGGCCACGCACGCCTCAACTCAATCATCAAGTTTGCGGACGACACTACAGTGGTAGGCTTGATTACCAACAACGACAAAACGGCCTACATGGAGGAGGTGAGGGCCTCGGATTGTGGTGTCAGGAAAATAACTTCACACTTAACGTCAACAAAACAAAGGAGATGATTGTGGACTTCAGGAGAGGGAGCACCCCTATCCACATCGACAGGACAGTACTGGAGAGGGTAGTATCTTTTAAGTTCCTCGGCGTACACATCACGGACAAACTGAATTGGTCCACCCACACAGACAGCGTTGTGAAGAAGGGCGCAGCAGCGCCTCTTCAACATCAGGAGGCTGAAGAAATTTTGCTTGTCACCAAAAGCACTCACAAACTTCTACAGATGCACAATCGGTGAGCATCGTGTCGGGCTGTATCACCGCCTGGTACGGCAACTGCTTCGCCCACAACCGTAAGGCTCTCCAGAGGGTAGTGAGTCTGCACAACACATCACCGGGGGCAAACTACCTGCCCTCCAGGACACCTACACCACCCGATGTTACAGGAAGGCCATAAAGATCATCAGGACAACAACCACCTGAGCCACTGCCTGTTCACCCAGCTATCATCAGAAGGCGAGATCAGTACAGATGCATCAAAGCTGGGACCGAGAAACTGAAAAACAGCTTCTATCTCAAGGCCATCAGACTGTTAAAGAGCCATCACTAACACTGAGTGGCTGCTGCCAACACAGACTCAACTACAGCCACTTTAATAATGGAAAATGATGGAAATTGATTTAAAATATATCACTAGCCACTTTAACTATGCCACTTTGTTTACATACCCTACGTTACTCATCTCATATGCCGTTCTGTACCATCACTCATTCATATATCTTTATGTACATATTCTTTATCCCTTTACACTTGTGTGTATAAGGTAGTAGTTTTGGAATTGTTAGGTTAGAATACTCGTTGGTTATTACTACATTGTCGGAACTAGAAGCACAAGCATTTCGCTAACCTCGCATTAACATCTGCTAACCGTGTGTATGTGACAAATACATTTGATTTGATCAAAAGCCTTCTCCTGATCCAAAGAAAGTAAACCCACATTTACATCAGACAGTTTACAAATGTCTAAAACATCTCTTATCAGAAACAAGTTATCAACGATAGAGCGATCAGGTACACAGTAGGACTGCTCCTTGTGGACCAATGATCCCAGATACTCTGTCAACTTGTTTGAGAGACATTTAGAAGCAATTTTGTATTCTGCACACAGCAAAGCAACAGGTCTCAATTTTTATGAGCCAAATCCCCTTTTTTGGCAACAGTGACATTGACAGGATACAGGAAGAGAACCCTCATGAAAAGATTCACACACCACTTCATAAAAATCCTCCCCAATAGACCCCCCAAAGTGCTTATAAAACTCAGATGGTAAACCATCGATGCCAGGAGCTCGGCCTGTTGAGAGCTGCATAACTGCTGTGGACAGCTCTTGCAGTGTAATGTCAGAGTCAATGCGACTCTCTGCTCAGGTCCCAATTGAGGAGGACCGTGTAACAACTGTTCAGTAGACAGAGCGTCACAATCCCCTCCGCCTTATAGAGGACCGATCCACGGCATGTTGACATTTCACTGTCATCCGTGGTCACCTTCCCATCAGGGAGACGAAGGCAGACCATCTGTTTACGTTGCAATGTCAACTGTCCTAGGTTTTTTTTAAGCGCTAGGAGAATCCATATCCTTGAGGGAAGCGAAACGAGACCTAATCAAGGCACCCTTCACTCTTTCATGCAGAAACGACCTCAGTTCATGTCTCTCGTCCTGTAAGTTCATGAAAAGGGTCGTTCTGGGTGAGCAGCTTCAATTCAATAGACTTGATGTCCTGTTCAAGGGCCTTGATAGTCTCTTTAACTACAATTTGAGACAGAGCAGTATACTGTTGACAAAATAATCATATTTGGGCCTTTAGTTATGACCCTGACGACAAGGAACAGTGCACAGCCTCGGTTCTGAGAACAGGGAACAGGGCACAGTCTCGGTTCTGAGGACAGGGAACAGGGCACAGCCTCGGTTCTGAGGACAGGGAGCAGTGCAGCCTCGGTTCTGAGGACAGGGAACAGGGCACAGTCTCGGTTCTGAGGACAGGGAACAGGGCACAGCCTGGTTCTGAGGACGGAACAGGGCACAGTCTCGGTTCTGAGGACAGGGAACAGGGCACAGCCTGGTTCTGAGGACAGGGAACAGGGCACAGTCTCGGTTCTGAGGACGGGGAACAGTGCACAGCCTCGGTTCTGAGGACAGGGAACGGGGCACAGTCTCGGTTCTGAGGACGGGGAGCAGGGCACAGCCTCGGGTCTGAGGACAGGGGCCGTGTACAGCCTCGGTTCTGAGGACGGGAGCCGTGCACAGCCTCGGTTCCGAGGACGGAACAGTGCACAGCCTCGGTTCTGAGGACAAGGAGCCGTGCACAGCCTCGGTTCCGAGGACAGGGAACAGTGCACCCTCGGTTCTGAGGACAGGGAACAGGGCACAGCCTCGGTTCTGAGGACAGGGGAACCGTGCACAGCCTCGGTTCTGAGGACAGGAACAGTGCACAGCCTGGGTTCCGAGGACAGGGAACAGGGCACAGCCTCGGTTCTGAGGACAGGGAACAGGGCACAGTCTGGGTTCTGAGGACGGGGAACAGTGCACAGCCTCGGTTCTGAGGACAGGGAACAGTGCACAGCCTCAGTTCTGAGGACAGGGAACAGTGCACAGCCTCGGTTCTGAGGACAGGGAACAGTGCACAGCCTCGGTTCTGAGGACAGGGAACAGTGCACAGCCTCGGTTCTGAGGACATGGAACAGTGCACAGCCTCGGTTCTGAGGACAGGGAACAGTGCACAGCCTCGGTTCTGAGGACAGGGAACAGTGCACAGCCTCGGTTCTGAGGACAGGGAACAGGGCACAGCCTTGGTTCCGAGGACAGGGAACAGGGCACAGCCTCGGTTCTGAGGACAGGGAACAGTGCACAGCCTCGGTTCTGAGGGACAGGGAACCGTGCACAGCCTCGGTTCCTGAGGACAGGGAATAGTGCACAGCCTCGTTCCGAGGACAGGGAACAGGGCACAGCCTCGGTTCTGAGGACAGGGAACCGTGCACAGCCTCGGTTCTGAGGACAGGGAACAGTGCACAGCCTCGGTTCTGAGGACGGGAACAGTACACAGCCTCGGTTCTGAGGACAGGGAACAGTGCACAGCCTCGGTTCTGAGGACAGGGAACAGTGCACAGTCTCGGTTCTGAGGACAGGGAACCGTGCACAGTCTCGGTTCTGAGGACAGGGAACAGTGCACAGCCTCGGTTCTGAGGACAGGGAACCGTGCACAGCCTCGGTTCTGAGGACAGGGAACCGTGCACAGCCTCGGTTCTGAGGACAGGGAACCGTGCACAGCCTCGGTTCTGAGGACAGGGAACAGTGCACAGCCTTGGTTCTGAGGACAGGGAACAGGGCACAGCCTCGGGTCTGAGGACAGGGAACCGTGCACAGCCTCGGTTCTGAGGACAGGGAACAGTGCACAGCCTCGGTTCTGAGGACAGGGAACAGTGCACAGCCTCAGTTCTGAGGACAGGGAACCGTGCACAGCCTCAGTTCTGAGGACAGGGAACCGTGCACAGCCTCAGTTCTGAGGACAGGGAACCGTGCACAGCCTCAGTTCTGAGGACAAGGAACCGTGCATAGCCTCAGTTCTGAGGACAAGGAACCGTGCATAGCCTCAGTTCTGAGGACAGGGAACCGTGCACATCCCTGTTTTAAACCCATTGGCGATAGGCAGGTAGGTTTTCGGGTTTCTGTCAAGTCATCGCCGAGCTAATGAGTCACCACCTCCCCAGAGACATCCCAGGTGTTTTTGGTGTTTATTCATTAGTGTGGGTAAGGTGTATAGATGGTGTTTATTCATTAGTGTAGGTAAGGTGTATAGATGGTGTTTATTCATTAGTGTGGGTGAGGTGTATAGATGGTGTTTATTCATTAGTGTGGGTAAGGTGTATAGATGGTGTTTATTCATTAGTGTGGGTAAGGTGTATAGATGGTGTTTATTCATTAGTGTGGGTAAGGTGTATAGATGGTGTTTATTCATTAGTGTGGGTAAGGTGTATAGAGGGTGTTTATTTATTAGTGTGGGTAAGGTGTATAGATGGTGTTTATTCATTAGTGTGGGTAAGGTGTATAGATGGTGTTTATTCATTAGTGTGGGTAAGGTGTATAGATGGTGTTTATTCATTAGTGTGGGTAAGGTGTATAGATGGTGTTTATTCATTAGTGTGGGTAAGGTGTATAGATGGTGTTTATTCATTAGTGTGGGTAAGGTGTATAGATGGTGTTTATTCATTAGTGTGGGTAAGGTGTATATATGGTCTTTCAGAGGTGCTATTTTTGTAAGAGAGGCAAGTCTTCACGTGTGTACTTTTGTAAAGTGTATTATCATATCAGCTAGAATGTACTACCTGTTTAATCGCCAGTGTGCTCTTTCAGCCACGCCCGTTGCTGACATAAAGTTGAGCACACGGCCGTGCAATCTCCATAGACAAACAACGGTAGTCGAATGAACCTTCATGGAGAGCTCAGTGATTTTCAACGTGGCACCGTCATAGGATTCCATCTTTCCAACAAGTCAATTTGTCTAATTTCTGTACTGCTAGAGCTGTTATTGTGAAGTGGAAACGCCTAGGAGCAACAACGGCTCAGCCGCGGGAGTGGTAGGCCACACAAACTCACAGAACGGGACCGCCGAGGGCTGAAGAGGGTAGCACATAAACATTGTCTGTCCTCACTACCGAGTTCCAAACTGCCTCTGGAAGCCACTTCAGCACAATAACCGTTCATCAGACCTTCGTGAAATGGGTTTCTGGCCAAGCAGCAACACACAATGCCAAGCGTCGGCTGGAGTGGTGTAAGACTCGCTGCCATTGGACTGTGGAGCAGTGGAAACACGTTCTCTGGAGTGATGAATCACTCTTCACCGTCTGGCAGTCCCAACGGACAAATCTGGGTTTAGCAGACGCCAGGAGAATGCTACCTGCGTCAATGCATATTGACAGCTGTAAAGTTTGGTGGAGGAGGAATAATGGTATGGGGCTGTTTTTCATGGTTCTGGTTAGTCCCCTTACTTCCAGTGAAGGAAAATCTTAAAGTTACAATGACATTCTAGACGCTTCTGTGCTTCGTTGTGGCAACAATTTGGGGAAGGCCCTTTCCTGTTTCAGCAAGGCAATGTCCCTGTGTACAAAGTGAGGTACTCTACTATATTCTACTCACCTCTTCTCTCCTCTCCTCTCTCCTCCTTTCTCCTCCACTCTCCCTCTCTCTCCCTCTCTCTCCCTATCCCTCTACTCTCCTCTTCTCTCCTCTACCATCCTCCTCTCTCCTCTACTCTCCCTTCTCTCCTCTTCTCTCCTCTTCTCTCTCTCTCTCTCTTCTCTCCTCTTCTCTCCTCTACCATCCTCCTCTGTCCTCCCCTCTCTCTCCTCTCCTCTCCTCGCCTCGCCTCGCCTCTCCTCTCCTCTACTCTCCTCACCTCGTCTCTCCCTCTTCTCTCCTCTTCTCTCCTCTACCATCCTCCTCTGTCCTCCTCTCCCTCCATCTCTCCTCTCCTCTCCTCTCCTCTCCTCTCCTCTCCTCTCCTCCTTTCATCTACTCCTTTCCTCCTCATTTCCTCTACTCCTTTCCTCTACTCCCCTCCTCTACTCCTTTCCTCTACTCCCCTCCTCGACTCCTTTCCTCTACTCCCCTCCTCTACTCCTTTCTTCTACTCCCCCCTCTACTCCTTTCCTCTACTCCCCTCCTCTACTCCTTTCCTCTACTCCCCTCCTCTACTCCCCTCCTCTACTCCCCTCCTGTACTCCCTCCTCTACTCCTTTCCCCTACTCCCCTCCTCTACTCCTCCTACTCCTCCTGTACTCCCCTCCTCTACTCCCCTCCTCTACTCCTTTCCTCTACTCCCCTCCTCTACTCCCCTCCTCTACTCCCCTCCTCTACTCCCCTCCTCTACTCCCCTCCTGTACTCCCCTCCTCTACTCCCCTCCTCTACTCCCCTCCTCTACTCCCCTCCTCTACTCCCCTCCTCTACTCCCTCCTGTACTCCCCTCCTCTACTCCCCTCCTCTCCCTTGCTCCTCTGTCAGATTACTTTTCCACAAGGTTTATCTGGAATGTGCTTTTTCTACATCATTGTTCCCACTTAGCCCCTCACTACCGTCATTAATCCTCATCATAGTGGCCATTCTCACATGTGCCAGACCATTAAACAGCACTTGGAAAACTAGACTCTATACCCTTAAACAAATCATTATAAAACTAGTGCCTTCGGAAATTATTCAGGCCCCTTGAATCTTTCCACACAATGTTACGTCACAGTCTTATTGTAAAATGGAATAGAAATATATCTACGGTAATCCCCAGCAATCTACATACAATACCCCACAATGACAATGAATGCCAAGCATCACATCTGGAGGAAATACTGGCACCATCCTTACAGTGAAGCCAAATGGCACCTAAAGGGCTCTCAGACCATGAGAAACAAGATTCTTCTGGCCTGAATGCCAAGCGTCACTTCTGGAGGAAACCTGGCACCATCCCTATGGTGAAGCATGGTGGTGGCAGCATCACGTCTGGAGGAAACCTGGCACCATCCCTATGGTGAAGCATGGTGGTGGCAGCATCATGTCTGGAGGAAACCTGGCACCATCCCTATGATGAAGCATGGTGGTGGCAGCACCAAGCTGTGGGGATGTTTTTCAGTGGCAGGGACTGGGAGACTAGTCAGGATCGAAGGAAAGATGAACGGAGCAAAGTACAGAGAGATCCTTGATGAAAACCTGCTCCAGAGCGCTCAGGACCTTAGTCTGGGGGAGAAGATTCACCTTCCAACAGGACAATGACCCTAAGAACACAACAAAGACAACGCAGGAGTGGCTAAGGGACAAGTCTCTGAATGTCATTGAGTGGCCCAGCCAGAGCCCGTACTTGGACCCGATCGAACATCTCTGGAGAGACCTGAAAAAAGCTGTGCAGCGACGCTCCCCATCCAACCTGACAGAGCTTAAGAGGATCTGCAGAGAAGAATGGGAGAAACTCCCCAAATACAGGTGCCAAGCTTGTAGCGTCATACCCAAGAAGACTAGAGGCTGTAATCACTGCCAAAGGTGCTTCAACAAAGTACTGAGTAAAGGGTCTGAATACTAATGTAAAGGTGATATTTCATTTTTTTAATATAAATTAACAAACTTTTTTATTTTTACTGTTTTTGCTTTGTCATGACGCGTTATTGTGTGTAGATTGATAAGGGGAGGGGCAATTTAACCCTAGTGTAGTGTTCGGGTCTGTGGGACACATTTACAATGTTTACTGAACGAAAAATGACACAATTCATTGTTTTTTCAACCCCAGATTCATTGGCCTTGGCTCGTTTTCTGTGTTCCTGTTCCCAAGGTAACTGAGCTAAGCGACTACCGCCCCGTAGCACTCACTTCCGTCATCATGAAGTGCTTTGAGAGACTAGTCAAAGACCATATCACCTCCACCCTACCTGACACCCTAGACCCACTCCAATTTGCTTGTGGTGTTCTAGGTCCACAGACGATGCAATCTCAACCACACTGCACACTGCCCTAACCCATCTGGACAAGAGGAATACCTATGTGAGAATGCTGTTCATCGACTACAGCTCAGCATTTAACACCATAGTACCCTCCAATCTCGTCATCAAGCTCAAGACCCTGGGTCTCGACCCCGCCCCTATACATTTATATTATATATGTGGTGTTCTGGTCCACTGGACCCCCTATACATTTATATTATATATGTGGTGTTCTGGACCCCCTATACATTTATATTATATATGTGGTGTTCTGGACCCCCTATACATTTATATTATATATGTGGTGTTCTGGACCCCCTATACATTTATATTATATATGTGGTGTTCTGGTCCACTGGACCCCCTATACATTTATATTATATATGTGGTGTTCTGGTCCACTGGACCCCCTATACATTTATATTATATATGTGGTGTTCTGGTCTGGACCCCCCTATACATTTATATTATATATGTGGTGTTCTGGTCCACTGGACCCCCTATACATTTATATTATATATGTGGTGTTCTGGACCCCCTATACATTTATATTATATATGTGGTGTTCTGGTCCACTGGACCCCCTATACATCTATAATTTTTTTTTCACCTTTATTTAACCAGGTAGGCTAGTTGAGAACACCTTTATTTAACCAGGTAGGCTAGTTGAGAACACCTTTATTTAACCAGGTAGGCTAGTTGAGAACACCTTTATTTAACCAGGTAGGCTAGTTGAGAACACCTTTATTTAACCAGGTAGGCTAGTTGAGAACACCTTTATTTAACCAGGTAGGCTAGTTGAGAACACCTTTATTTAACCAGGTAGGCTAGTTGAGAACACCTTTATTTAACCAGGTAGGCTAGTTGAGAACACCTTTATTTAACCAGGTAGGCTAGTTGAGAACACCTTTATTTAACCAGGTAGGCTAGTTGAGAACACCTTTATTTAACCAGGTAGGCTAGTTGAGAACACCTTTATTTAACCAGGTAGACTAGTTGAGAACAGGTTCTCATTTGCAACTGCGACCTGGCCAAGATAAAGCATAGCAGTGTGAACAGACAACACAGAGTTACACATGGAGTAAACAATTAACAAGTCAATAACACAGAGAAAAAAAGGGAGTCTATATACAATGTGTGCAAAAGGCATGAGGAGGTAGGTGAATAATTACAATATTGCAGATTAACACTGGAGTGATAAATGATCATGTACAGGTAGAGATATTGGTGTGCAAAAGAGCAGAAAAGTAAATAAATAAAAACTGTGGGGATGAGGTAGGTGAAAATGGGTGTGCTATTTACCAATAGATTATGTACAGCTGCAGCGATCGGTTAGCTGCTCAGCTAGCTGATGTTTGAAGTTGGTGAGGGAGATAAAAGTCTCCAACTTCAGCGATTTTTGCAATTCGTTCCAGTCACAGGCAGCAGAGTACTGGAACTAAAGGCGGCCGAATGAGGTGTTGGCTTTAGGGATGATCAATGAGATACACCTGCTGGAGCGCGTGCTACGGATGGGTGTTGCCATCGTGACCAGTGAAATGATAAGGCGGAGCTTTGCCTAGCATGGCCTTGTAGATGACCTGAAGCCAGTGGGTCTGGCGACGAATATGTAGCGAGCCAGCCGACTAGAGCATACAAGTCGCAGTGGTGGGTAGTATAAGGTGCTTTAGTGACAAAACGGATGGCACTGTGATAAACTGCATCCAGTTTGCTGAGTAGAGTGTTGGAAGCAATTTTGTAGATGACGTCGCCGAGTCGAGGATCGGTAGGATAGTCAGTTTTACTAGGGTAAAACAGGCAGCGTGAGTGAAGGAGGCTTTGTTGCGGAATAGAGCCGATTCTTGATTTGATTTTCGATTGGAGATGTTTGATATGGGTCTGGAAGGAGAGTTTGCAGTCTAGCCAGACACCTAGGTACTTATAGGTGTCCACATATTCAAGGTCGGAACCATCCAGTGTGGTGATGCTAGTCAGGCATGCGGGTGCAGGCAGCGATCGGTTGAAAAGCATGCATTTGGTTTTACTAGCGTTTAAGAGCAGTTTGAGGCCACGGAAGGAGTGTTGTATGGCATTGAAGCTCGATTGGAGGTTAGATAGCACAGTGTCCAATGACGGGCCGAAAGTGTATACAATGGTGTCGTCTGCGTAGAGGTGGATCAGGGAATCGCCCGCAGCAAGAGCAACATCATTGATATATACAGAGAAAAGAGTCGGCCCGAGAATTGAACCCTGTGGCACCCCCATAGAGACTGCCAGAGGACCGGACAACATGCCCTCCGATTTGACACACTGAACTCTGTCTGCAAAGTAATTGGTGAACCAGGCAAGGCAGTCATCCGAAAAACCGAGGCTACTGAGTCTGCCGATAAGAATATGGTGATTGACAGAGTCGAAAGCCTCGGCAAGGTCGATAATATATATGTGGTGTTCTGGTCTGGACCCCCTATACATTAATATTATATATGTGGTGTTCTGGTCTGGACCCCCTATACATTTATATTATATATGTGGTGTTCTGGTCTGGACCCCCTATACATTTATATTATATATGTGGTGTTCTGGTCTGGACCCCCTATACATTTATATTATATATGTGGTGTTCTGGTCCACTGGACCCCCTATACATTTATATTATATATGTGGTGTTCTGGTCTGGACCCCCTATACATTAATATTATATATGTGGTGTTCTGGTCTGGACCCCTATACATTTATATTATATATGTGACCCCCTATACATTTATATTATATATGTGGTGTTCTGGTCCACTGGACCCCCTATACATTTATATTATATATGTGGTGTTCTGGTCTGGACCCCCTATACATTTATATTATATATGTGGTGTTCTGGTCTGGACCCCCCTATACATTTATATTATATATGTGGTGTTCTGGTCCACTGGACCCCCCCTATACATTTATATTATATATGTGGTGTTCTGGTCTGGACCCCCTATACATTAATATTATATATGTGGTGTTCTGGTCTGGACCCCCTATACATTTATATTATATATGTGGTGTTCTGGTCTGTTACATTAATATTATATATGTGGTGTTCTGGTCTGGACCCCCTATACATTTATATTATATATGTGGTGTTCTGGTCTGGACCCCCTATACATTTATATTATATATGTGGTGTTCTGGTCTGGACCCCTATACATTAATATTATATATGTGGTGTTCTGGTCTGGACCCCTATACATTTATATTACATATGTGGTGTTCTGGTCTGGACCCCCTATACATTAATATTATATATGTGGTGTTCTGGTCTGGACCCCCTATACATTTATATTATATATGTGGTGTTCTGGTCTGGACCCCCTATACATTTATATTATATATGTGGTGTTCTGGTCTGGACCCCTATACATTTATATTATATATGTGGTGTTCTGGTCTGGACCCCCTATACATTTATATTATATATGTGGTGTTCTGGTCTGACCCCCTATACATTTATATTATATATGTGGTGTTCTGGTCCACTGACCCCCTATACACATTATATTATATGTGGTGTTCTGGTCTGGACCCCCTATACATTAATATTATATATGTGGTGTTCTGGTCTGGACCCCCTATACATTTATATTATATATGTGGTGTTCTGGTCTGGACCCCCTATACATTTATATTATATATGTGGTGTTCTGGTCCACTGGACCCCCTATACATTTATATTATATATGTGGTGTTCTGGTCTGGACCCCCTATACATTAATATTATATATGTGGTGTTCTGGTCTGACCCCCCTATACATTTATATTATATATGTGGTGTTCTGGTCCACTGACCCCTATACATTTATATTATATAGGTGGTGTTCTGGTCCACTGGACCCCCCTATACATTTATATTATATATATGTCTGGACCCCTATACATTAATATTATATATGTGGTGTTCTGGTCTGGACCCCCCTATACATTAATATTATATATGTGGTGTTCTGGTCTGGACCCCCTATACATTAATATTATATATGTGGTGTTCTGGTCTGGACCCCCTATACATTTATATTATATATGTGGTGTTCTGGTCTGGACCCCCTATACATTAATATTATATATGTGGTGTTCTGGTCCCCCCTATACATTAATATTATATATGTGGTGTTCTGGTCTGGACCCCCCTATACATTTATATTATATATGTGGTGTTCTGGTCTGGACCCCCTATACATTTATATTATATATGTGATGTTCTGGTCTGGACCCCCTATACATTTATATTATATATGTGGTGTTCTGGACAACCTATACATTTATATTATATATGTGGTGTTCTGGTCCACTGGACCCCCCCTATACATTAATATTATATAGGTGGTGTTCTGGTCTGGACCCCCCTATACATTTATATTATATATGTGGTGTTCTGGTCCACTGGACCCCCCTATACATTAATATTATATATGTGGTGTTCTGGTCCACTGGACCCCCCTATACATTTATATTATATATGTGGTGTTCTGGTCCACTGGACCCCCCTATACATTAATATTATATATGTGGTGTTCTGGTCTGGACCCCCTATACATTAATATTATATATGTGGTGTTCTGGTCCACTGGACCCCCCCTATACATTAATATTATATAGGTGGTGTTCTGGTCTGGACCCCCCTATACATTTATATTATATATGTGGTGTTCTGGTCTGGACCCCCCTATACATTAATATTATATATGTGGTGTTCTGGTCTGGACCCCCCTATACATTTATATTATATATGTGGTGTTCTGGTCTGGACCCCCCTATACATTTATATTATATATGTGGTGTTCTGGTCCACTGGACCCCCTATACATTTATATTATATATGTTGTGTTCTGGTCCACTGGACCCCGTATACATTTATATTATATATGTGGTGTTCTGGACCCCCTATACATTAATATTATATATGTGGTGTTCTGGTCCACTCGACCCCCCCTATACATGTATATTATATATGTGGTGTTCTGGTCCACTGGACCCTCCTATACATTTATATTATATATGTGGTGTTCTGGTCCACTGGACCCCCCTATACATTTATATTATATATGTGGTGTTCTGGTCCACTGGACCCCCTATACATTTATATTATATATGTGGTGTTCTGGTCTGGACCCTCCTATACATTTATATTATATATGTGGTGTTCTGGTCTGGACTCCCCCTATACATTTATATTATATATGTGGTGTTCTGGTCTGGACCCCCCTATACATTAATATTATATATGTGGTGTTCTGGTCTGGACCCCCCTATACATTTATATTATATATGTGGTGTTCTGGTCCACTGGACCCCCCTATACATTAATATTATATATGTGGTGTTCTGGTCTGGACCCCCCCTATACATTTATATTATATACGTGGTGTTCTGGTCCACTGGACCCCCCTATACATTTATATTATATATGTGGTGTTCTGGTCCACTTGACCCGAGGGTAATAAAAAAGTGTGTTTGTAGGTGAAAACAAGTTGAAACGAAACAAAGGCTTGCTGTGTGCCTTCACTCTGTCTTCCTCCTCCCTGGGCCAGCTGTTTCAACATAGCACCAATAACCTGTCTGTCTCCCTGTCTGTCTCCCACTTCTGATTGATTGTGGTTCCTTACCACAATCAATCAGTATGGCAAAAATAATCTCTGCACATTGGGCCTTATAAAAAAAGAGGGAGAGAAGGAATGCCTTCCACTTTGGAAGACAAGGAATTTTCCTACCATGATGATCATGTCTCTGTCAATTCAGAGTCTGACAGTGAGTTGGAAAAAGAAGAGGCAATTGACCCTCAGTCAGCCCCAGGACCAGCCCATCAGCAACAAGCCCCAGGACCAGCCCATCAGCAACAAGCCCCAGGACCAGCCCATCAGCAACCAGCCCATCAGCAACCAGCCCCAGGACCAGCCCATCAGCAACCAGCCCCAGGACCAGCCCATCAGCAACAAGCCCCAGGACCAGCCCATCAGCAACAAGCCCCAGGACCAGCCCATCAGCAACAAGCCCCAGGACCAGCCCATCAGCAACCAGCCCCAGGACCAGCCCATCAGCAACCATCCCCAGGACCAGCCAATCAGCAACCAGCCCCAGGACCAGCCCATCAGCAACCATCCCCAGGACCAGCCCATCAGCAACCAGCCCATCAGCAACCAGCCCCAGGACCAGCTCATCAGCAACCAGCCCCAGGACCAGCCCGTCAGCAACCAGCCCCAGGATCAAGACCAACCCATCAGAAACCAGCCCCAGGACTAACCCATCAGCTACCAGCCCCAGGACCAGCCCATCAGCTACCAGCCCCAGGACCAGCCCATCAGCAACCAGCCCAAGGACCAGCACATCAGCAACCAGCCCCAGGATCAAGACCAACCCATCAGCAAACAGCCCCAGGACCAGGACCAGCCCATCAGCAACCAGCCCTAGGACCAGCCCCAGGACCAGCCCATCAGCAACCAGCCCCAGGACCAGGACCAGGACCAGCCCGTCAGCAACCAGCTTCCCCGATGGTAGGATCGGTACAATAAAACAAGCCAGAGCTCCCACCTCAGCTATTGAATACACGGAACAGGTCTATCAATTCCTCTAAGTTTGTGTTCACATTCTGCACACCCCAAGTGACCAACTTGCCAAAGAAAGGCAAAAATGTGGTACTCATAAGTACGCTGCATTGGGATGGGAGAATCTGAACATCAAAAACAAGAATTCATAATGGATTACAGCTGCAAAATAAGAACCCTACGCTGGCATCTTGTGATATTCTTCAACATCTTGGACATCTCGGCGTACAATGCATTTGAACCCAGATTGGAACAGGGGGAAGATCCAGAGGAGACGGCTCCGGTAAGGATATCCTTGTCTCATCGCGCACTAGCCACTTCTGTGGCGGTCCGGGGGCAGTGCACGCTAACCAGGTCGCTAGGTGTACGGTGTTTCCTCTGACACATTGGTGCCACTGGCTTCCAGGTTGGATGCGCGCTGTGTTAAAGAAGCAGTGCGGCTTGGTTGGGTTGTGTATCGGAGGACGCATGACTTTCAACCTTCGTCTCTCCTCCTGAGCCCGCACGGGGAGTTGTAGCGATGAGACAAGATAGTAACTGCTAACAATTGGATACTAAGAAATTGGGGAGAAAAAGGGGGTAAAAATATATATATAATAAATAAATAAAAAGGTTTGGACACAACTACACATTCAAGGGTTTTACATTGTAGAATAATATTGAAGATATCAAAACTATGAGATAACATATTTGGAATAATTAAAAGTGTAAATTACATTTAGAGGACAGGAGGATTCAAAATTAATATCTAAGAGGCATTTTCCGTTTATATAATTATAAATTAATTCAGAATAATAATCATTGCTTTGTTTTTTTTAAATAACGATATCTTGGAGATTATTTCATTTTCAAATAACGTAAAGTGAGAAAATGGTTTTAACATAGGGTTCATGTTTTAACATAGGGTTCATGTTTTAACATAGGGTTCATGTTTTAACATAGGGTTCATGTTTTAACATAGGGTTCATGTTTTAACATAGGGTTCATGTTTTAACATAGGGTTCATGTTTTAACATAGGGTTCATGTTTTAACATGGGGTTCATGTTTTAACATGGGGTTCATGTTTTAACATGGGGTTCATGTTTTAACATAGGGTTCATGTTTTAACATAGGGTTCATGTTTTAACATAGGGTTCATGTTTTAACATGGGGTTCATGTTTTAACATAGGGTTCATGTTTTAACATAGGGTTCATGTTTTAACATAGGGTTCATGTTTAACATAGGGTTCATGTTTTAACATAGGGTTCATGTTTTAACATAGGGTTCATGTTTTAACATAGGGTTCATGTTTTAACATAGGGTTCATGTTTGAACATGGGGTTCATGTTTTAACATAGGGTTCATGTTTAAACATAGGGTTCATGTTTTAACATAGGGTTCATGTTTTAACATAGGGTTCATGTTCAAGAATGGCCATTTTCTCACTTTACGTTATTTGAAAATGAAATAATCTCCAAAATATCGTTGTTATTTTTTTTAAACAAAGCAATGATTATTATTCTGTTACTAATTCGTAAATAAAGACAGTTTGTTATTTAGAATGATTTATTTCTGTTTTTAGAGGGAGAGAAAACAAAAGAATATGGTCACCTCATGGGTCTCCTCGTCGCAGTCGGGTATTGAACCAGCATCTGTAGTATTTTAGACTGCTGAGTCACTCGGGCGCTGTACAACGTGGACCGGTCAGGTGTAGGCTACAGTACTGCAGTAAGAACAAAATAATCCTAACATTTCCACACCCAAGTTTCTCTTAGAATAAAAACCTTAGTGTAACAACAGTTTTAGTAAGTAATACTGAAGTTGTACACAATCATCGGTTTCCATTGAGGTTTATGTCGCCCTTTCATTTTCAGTTAGAGACAGTAGGACCCAAAAGCATAATCGGTGCTCCTAACTCCCTTGTGTGGTCTGGAGCAATGAAGTAGTGATGCAGGGTACCGTTCTAAACCTCAAATGATTTCTAAACTTTTAGTTGATCAACTACCATAGTCTGTGTTTTCTTTTCTATTATTTCTCTATTTTCTTTCTCTCTACATGGTTGGAAAGGGCCAGTAAGCATTTCACTGTTAGTCTACACCTGTTGATTACGAAGCATGTGACAAATACAAGTTGATTTTGTGTTTAGAGGCCTTTGAGGAAGCGCCAGCCAGCCTGCTCTGATGCCCTTATCACTCACTCACTCAGTACTCCGACACACCAGACACACACACAGCCAGCCAGCCAGCTCCGATCCCCCTAAGATCCACCCCAGTGAGCACTTGATCCAGGCTCAGCCAGACAGTACCACGGCTGCTGCTGGTCCAGTTGACTGTGTGTGTGTGTGTGTGTGTGTGTGTGTGTGTGTGTGTGTGTGTGTGTGTGTGTGTGTGTGTGTGTGTGTGTGTGTGTGTGTGTGTGTGTGTGTGTGTGTGTGTGTGTGTGTGTGTGTGTGTGTGTGTGTGTGTGTGTGTGTGTGTGTGTGTGTGTGTGTGTGTGTGTGTGTTTTGACCCAGTTTCTCACCTGAGGGAGATGAAGCTGGGGAAGTCTATCTCTCTTTCTCTGATAAACATCCACATCCACCTTTCCATGCCGCAATATTCTAAGAACCTACTATGGTAACACTGCAGCAGTGAAAAGTAAAGGAAGGGGAGAGAGACAGAGAGAGAGACAGAGAGGGAGATAGAGAGAGACAGAGAGAGAGAGAGAGAGAGAGAGAGAGAGAGAGAGAGAGAGAGAGAGAGAGAGAGAGAGAGAGAGACAGAGAGATACAGAGAGAGAGAGAGAGAGAGAGACAAGAGAGAGACAAAAAGAGAGAGAGAGAGAGAGACAGAGAGAGAGACAGAGAGAGAGAGACAGAGAGAGAGAGAGAGAGAGAGAGAGAGAGAGACAGAGAGAGAGAGAGAGAGAGAGAGAGACAGAGAGAGAGAGAGAGAGAGAGAGAGAGAGAGAGAGAGAGAGAGAGAGAGAGAGAGAGAGAGAGAGAGAGAGAGAGAGAGAGAGACAGAGAGAGAGAGACAGAGAGAGAGAGAGAGAGAGAGAGAGAGAGAGAGAGAGAGAGAGAGAGAGAGAGAGAGAGAGAGACAGAGACAGAGAGAGAGAGAGAGAGACACAGAGAGAGAGAGAGAGAGAGAGAGAGAGAGAGAGAGAGAGAGAGAGAGAGAGAGAGAGAGAGAGAGAGAGAGACAGAGATAGAGAGAGTTCTGTATGTGTAATGTTTACTGTTAATTTTTGTTGTTTTTCACTTTATATATTCACTTTGTATGTTGTCTACCTCACTTGCTTTGGCAATGTTAACACGTTTCCCATGCCAATAAAGCCCTTGAATTGAATTGAATTGAATTGAGAGAGAGGGAGAGATAGAGAGAGAGAGAGGAACACTGTTTTCCCAGAAGAATGGCTCCACTAGACCTGTTTGTTCCAGTTTGTTCTTTAGGATCTTGTGTTTATGGTAGCTGATCTTATGAAAACCCCATCTTGATAAACCTTCAGGCTAACTACCAATACTTTATTTAACACCCCCCTCCCCCCAGTAGTTGTGTATCGAGCCAATTCATTTTGTTCTTACTAACGTGGTTGAAACGTTGTTGCATTAGATATACCTTTGATGTTAAATTATTTTTTTTAAACGTAAAAAGACAACTTACATTTGGAGCCTGTTCTACTTAGCAGTTTGTTGGGTGTGGTTGGAGCCTGTTCTACTTAGCAGTTTGTTGGGTGTGGTTGGAGCCTGTTCTACTTAGCAGTTTGTTGGGTGTGGTTGGAGATTGTTCTACTTAGCAGAGCAGTCAGAGTGCCACACACTGGGTTATTGTTCATGTTGTTGTTAATGTTGTTGTTGTTAATGTTGTTGTTAATGTTGTTGTTGTTAATGTTGTTGTTAATGTTGTTGTTATTGTTATTGTTAATGTTAATGTTGTTGATGTTGTTGTTGTTGTTAATGTTGTTGTTAATGTTGTTGTTGTTAATGTTGTTGTTATTGTTAATGTTGATGTTGTTGATGTTGTTGTTGTTGTTGTTGTTGATGTTGATGTTGTTGTTGATGTTGTTGTTGTTGCTGTTGTTGTTGTTGATGTTGTTGTTGTTGTTCATGTTGTTGTTGTTAATATTGCTGTTGTTAATGTTGTTGTTAATGTTGTTGATGTTGTTGTTGTTGTTCATGTTGTTGTTGTTAATATTGCTGTTGTTAATGTTGTTGTTAATGTTGTTGATGTTGTTGTTAATGTTGTTGATGTTGTTAATGTTGTTGTTGTTAATGTTGTTGTTGTTAATGTTGTTGTTGATCGATGCTGTTGTTGTTAATGTTGCTGTTGTTAATGTTGTTGTTGTTAATATTGTTCATGTTGTTGTTGTTAATATTGCTGTTGTTAATGTTGTTGTTGTTAATGTTGTTGTTGTTAATGTTGTTGATGTTGTTGTTGATGACATTGTTCATGTTGTTAATATTGTTGTTTTTTATGTTAATGTTAATGTTGTTGTTGATGATGTTGTTGTTGTTGTAGATGTTGATTATATAGTTGATGATGTTGTTGTTGTTGTTGATGTTGATTATATAGTTGATGATGTTGTTGTTGTTGTTGATGATGATGATGATGATGATGATGTTGTTGATGTTATTGATGTTGTTGTTGTTAATGTTGTTGTTAATGATGTTGATGTTGTTGTAGATGTTGATTATATAGTTGATGATGTTGTTGTTGTTGTTGTTGATGATGATGATGATGATGATGATGTTGTTGATGTTATTGATGTTGTTGTTGTTAATGTTGTTGTTAATGATGTTGATGTAGATGTTGTTGTTGTTCATGTTGTTGTTGTTAATATTGCTGTTGTTAATATTGTTGTTGTTAATGATGTTGATGTTGATGTAGATGTTGTTGTTGTTGATGT